>NC_089524.1:34403071-34703071 GCF_963924715.1 Thunnus thynnus | reverse complement strand
CTCTCAAAACATACTTCTGGTTGTGAAAAATGTCAAATGAATCAGGGGAAAGAGAGCAAGAGTAAAAGAGAGCTTGCTGTTGAGCCATTCAAAGTCCTCAGCTTTCCCCTGCCAGCAATTCTGACAAACCTCCAGCTCACAGATCAGCGAAATGACGAAGGTAGAAAAGCCCTTTGGGAGCCCATGTGCACAGGCCTGGACACTGTGTGCGGCTCTGCTCCTAAATGTTTATGTTTGCTTTCATCTCTGGGCTGCTGCCAGAGACCACAGCTATGAATGATGGAAGGAATGATTTAGGAATGCTCGCACATGAGACGGGGAATTCTGCCTCGGCTGATAGGGACTCTTGAGACAAATAGTTCTGGACTTGTGCCGGTAAGTTTTGTCTTCTGAAGTTTTCCATCTGTGCATCCATTCCACAACTAAACCAGATCATCACAGTGGGCTCCCATCGAAGCCCATGCCTGTAAGTGCTGCTGACACGTATCTGCTATCAGCTAACATTAGCTCCTTGCTAATAGCAACCTGCTATGCCTTTTAGTTCTGTGTACTGGCAGTTATCCTTCCCTACACAGCATGCCCCCACTTACCCCAGTGGAATCTGAGCTATCCAGTTTGAGATCTTAACTCCATTTGATTGAGAGTCTCCTGGACGCTATCCTCCAGCAGCAATCCCTGCTCCTTTCCTGGTTGGATGTGCTGCAAAGGGTTGCTCCCACCAGCTCTGTCAGTCTGGCAGAAAGTGGCTCTCCCACGCCATCAGCTGTCCATCCCTTCTCCTGGACCTCCTTTGTGAAGAGGGGGAAATGGATTTCTCTCCCTGTGCTGACCCTGTCCTGTTGTCTACTACTATGCCTCCATTGAGAAGCTAACTGAACTAGCAGCTACACGCTTGCAACCCACTCCGTCTCAGTCCATTCCGGTCCGCTCCAACATAGTGAGAAAGCGTTGTACTCCCCCAACTAGCCTGTCGGTATCCCATGGATAGCATCCCAGACACGCTTTCCATCCTGCTGTATCTATCTCTGAGTGCAACCCTCCTACCTTCCAACCATTGTCCCTCTTGCCCAATGGAGCACTGGACACAGCGGTGGCTAGTGGTGACGTCACTGGCACAGGTGAAGCTAATTCAGTTAACTCTGCTGTCCCTGATGATGCCCAGCTATCTCTCCCATCCAAACTCGCTGTCTATAACAGAGGCTGTAAGGATAGGCAACCTGAAATCCTTATGATTGGAACTGAGTTGAAAATTGAATTGGATAGACAATCAATTAAACTCTGCATCCAGCTAGAGTCCTTTGCAATCACAATCCAGAGCCTGGGCAAAACCTGCATGGTCCAATTCCCAACCTGTCAAAAAACCCTGAATGTTTTAGCTGTTTATATAGCCTGCACAAATGGCTAAAACCCCTCTGTGCTGCAACTGGAGAGGGCTCTATCAGCCACTTTGACTGTTTCTGGACCAGACATGACCTCTACAAATTTGATAGCCTACACCTCAACATAAATGGTACTAAACTTCTCATTAAAAGCCTTTATACAGCATATTGCTTTTAATTCTGACTGATGCCTTCCTCGGCTGTACATAATGATGAGCATCTCTGCCATCTCTTGTCTCCAGCTCGTTCAGAATACAGCTGCCAGACTTTTAACAAATTCTAAGAGACAAGACCATATCATGCCCATTCTACACTGGCTACCTGTTAGAATTGATTTAAAATTTTACTAATTACTTTTAAAGCCCTACATGGGCTTGCTCCCACTTACATCACAGATTTACTTGTACCCTTTGAGCCTAGTCGCTTCCTGTGTTCCTTAAGTTGGACCATAAGCGGAGCGACCACAGGGGCAGAGGGGGCGGCTGCCCCAGGGCCCACACTCAGTAGGGGCCCCGCTGGAGACATACCTGATCTGCGAGCGCAGCAGGAATAGTAGAACTCTCTTAACTTTTTCAATTCATTTTCTATGGTAGTTCTTATCACTACAGGTGTAATTCCCCCTCTGACCATGATGTGGATTGCAATGGCAGAGTGGCGCTGTTTATATTTCTGCTTGGTGACTCTGTGGGAAGTAAAGACTGCAGAAGCAGTAATTCGAAGTTAATGACCAACTTCAAGGAGCACTTTATCCAAAATATGAGCTATTCGTGTCTTTTTATGTTTGTTTGAATGAAACTGACAAGACAAAGTTTCAGCTGTCTGAGGTTCATTATGAGCTATTTGTGTTTGTGCATGGATGAGGTTGGACTATCCAACCTCACTTTAATGGACTAAACTAAACTACAGGCTGAGCAGGGACAACAATTGGTGAATGAAACATGCAACTTCCATAACTTATGGAAACTGTGTTATGTACTGGATCTTGTACTGGGATTGACAAGCCCACCATGGCTTTGAATAAGGTGGATTTTCCCCAATTTTGGATTTATAAGTGGTTGAGTCACCTGTTGACTGTGTGTGATTTGAGAATGAGCCTGTGCAGAAGCTCTGTCTGCTTATTGCTTGGAGTTAGAGTGGACTTAGAGTTTTCTAATTGAATGTAATGTGGTTTGTTGTATTACACCACTATGAAACACTATGTTTTGATAAAATGACATGTTATCCTATTTCATACCTTATTTCTTTATAATGACCTGTCTGATCACATTGCTAGTATAAGTGCTTAGTTTCAGACTTAATTTTTTATTAAATGCCTAGGGTCACAAGATGGTAAAAAAAAGTATGAAACAGAAAAATAAAAGAAACATTTCTGTTAATTTTTTTTTTTTTTTTAGATTTTTCTCTAATTGCACTGCTCTTTTCTTGGGAAATACTGGGCATTCTCACCTTTTCAGGGCTCAACAAAGATACAAACATCCATAATTAGTTTTTATTAACTTAAATTGTCGTTATGAAGAAATCAGTCAGAATGTTATATTAATCTGTTTTGTAACTCCATGCTCACTGCATCTTGGCACCTGTCTGTGACACTGCCTGTGGTACTGCAGACTGCTGTGTCTGTTTTAGGGTTATGTTATTTCTGTGTAAGACAGACATAGTACTGAGACAGTGCACCTGGCTTGTTGCTGTCTATTGGCGGTGGTGCTGAACTGTTTGTTAATCGATGCACATAGAGCACTGTGAGCTCTCCTCGGTGCTGAAACTTTTGAACGTGGCTGACAACCTGTTTTCTTTTTTTGTTCTTCAGAAAAAGCTTGTCTGACAAAGTGGCTTCATTATATGTAGTGAAGCACTATACTATTTTTCTTAGACATAGGCTTGCTTGGCTCAGTAAGTGACAATTTGTGTTTATGAATAGGATAGGATATATCAGCTGTTTTACAGTTGTGAATTTTAAAATGACTATCAGAAGGGCACCTGAAGAATGCTCTGCCCCCTCTGTGCTGAGAGTCTAGCTCTGCCCCTGGGTAGGACCCTTTTACCTTCCCCACGTCCCGCCCTGTTACTAAAGGAAACTACGTTTTCAGTTAGAGCCCCACTGCTATGGAACTCCCTACCTGAGGAACTTAGATTAGCAAACTCAGTAACTTCTTTTAAATCAATCGTCAAAACTTACTTTTACAGAAAATCTCTTTGTACAGTAAATCTGTTGCTTATCTATTTTACCTGTTCTTTTTATACTCACTGTTTTATCAGGTCCTATGTTCTGTGTTTTTATTTATGTCTCTGTTGTTTTTACCTTGCTCTTTGTTTTTATTTATATTATTGTTTTTTTTATTGTGACTGTGTATTTTATCTTATTCTGTAAAGCACGTTGTAACCATGTTTTAAAAAGTGCTATACAAATGAAGTTATTATTGTTATTGTTAAATAACAAATGACAATGAGAAGACAAATGCTAAAGATCCTGTATGGTAGGGTTACACAATTTGAGAGAAGTATCTAATTACAAGTTGTCTGGACAATATTGTGATTTAAATTATGATTATCTCCCAGTGTTACTTTTTTACTTAATTAAAAAAGACTAAAGAGAAAAATTGAAAATTCAGCTATACAGTACATTTAGTGCATTTGCTTTTTACTCAAGGAAATCATCTTTGGTCTAAGTCTAAACAGTACAGTCACATACATACAGAGAGCACATTTACTAGATAATAGCCAATAAGACAATACTTCTAAGTATCCCAGCAATGTAGTTATTATCACTAAATGTCAGCTACAGTAGAATGGTCTGGTTTCCTAGATACGGCTGCTAATACAAATAAATATTAGTGCATTTTTTCAAGGATTTTTAAATTCTAAGTAAAACTAGATCCACTTTTGGTTATGTTGGATGTATCCAGAGACTCTAAAAACCTACAGAGCCCAGAACATCACCTACTGTCCTGTGGTCTCCTTTTCTTCAGGAAAAAGAAATATATGCCAACTTTTAAACTCTGGATAACAACACTAACTGATACCATCCACTTGGAGAGAATCTGACACATCCTTAATGACAGACTAGAGGAATTTCAAAGGATTTGGAGACCAATGATCTCTTATATGGAAGGGACTGACAGCTAAGATGTACTGTACAATCGGTATTCTTTAACACCCTAGATAACACTGCTTGTGGATGGGAGGGATGGGGGGTGGTCCTAAAAATTATTACATTATTTACATTACCTGATTTGTATGTTCCATGGTATTTGTGTGTGTTTTAGTTTTTTCTCTCTTGTACTGTTTGTCATCTTGGTTCTTGTTTTCATTCATTTAAAAAGAAGCATTGTATTCACAAAATTCTGTATTCTTGCTGCAATATGCTTCACAATAAAACATATGTGAAACCAATAAATACTAAAATACTAATATATATATATATATATATATATATATATATATATATATATATATATATATATTAGATATTCTATTTATATAAAAATGTTTTTTAGTGTAACTGAAAATGAAATTGGTTATATGTATTATATGTCCTCTATCAATTCTCATATCTTGATTTTATATTGAGGCACTCCCCAGTGTACAGTTTTCACAGTATTGTTTATTGTCCCTCTTGACTGGAGCAGTGACTTCCTGGAAAGAAGTGCTGAGGGGCCCAGTCGACCCCACTGCCATATTGTTTATATGTATGTAGCCAGTCAAACTGAAGTGTTAAAATCTCCATGTTGAATACCGGCACTGCTCCTTTAAGAAATCTGCTGACTGACTGAACAGCATCGTCACATTTATATAGAAGCCTCAGGCTTTGATGTGGTCAAACTACTTAATGGACCATACTGCTTCTGATGGCATGTGGCAGACGTTGTGTCTGTGTGTGTATGCGCGTGTCTGTGTGCGTGTGTGGTGTGACATGGTGACGCCACTCCGATAAACCTGTGGTTTCACCCCTGAACCGAACCACTGTTCTTGTGCGTGTTCCTCTGAGACAATACCAAACCTAGAAGCTTGAGTCAGCAAAGGCCCTAAGATACACAATATGGAACTACATGCATGTATAGTACACAGTGCATGTGGACATACAATCGCAAAAAACATAAAGGTCTGCATTGCATGCATCTTCACGTGGAGCAAAGGGGAGAGGGTATTTAGTAGCTTAAATTAAAGACCTCCTGTGAGGTTTTTCAGTTGAAGGACCCCTCTTTAAACACCTAGCTATCAATTACCAGCAGACTCCAGCCCTACCCATCCATTACCACATCCAGAGGAGAAGTAGGGACCTCAGCTGTCTTCCTCTCCTTCCTTTCATTTGCCCTCCCTCCAAAGCCTTGTAGGAAACCAGTGGCAGTGTTTAATGGTTACAGGACAGGCAGTTAAAGCCATGGTTAGAGGAGGGGGTAGAGCACTGCAGTCCATTCATTGTCTGGCCTGGCAAACTGCTATGCAGCAAATAAAAATACACTAACTGACTACAGACTGCTGCTAGACTAGTTGGTTACGCTGTGGTACACAGCAGATACAACTGGGAGTGGTTTGTCATGCAATTCTTCCTCTTTGGAGTGAGGAAAACAGTTTGAATTTTGTGGGCTTTTGCAGGTAAATGAAAAATACCAGGGAGACAATTACTAACTGACTTTTTCCTAAAATTCAGGCTTAAACTTTCACTGATTTTTTTCAGCAGTCTTTTCAGCCACAAATGACAAAATGTTACAAATTTTACCCAGTTTGTCTGTGAATATGCACACAAGAAACCGGGTTACTGTGAGACAAAACAGGTTACCTAGGAATGAGTCAATGTATTAACATGTAAATGTGTCTATACTTGCAGATGAAAAGTAAGTGGTATCAGAGTACCTCCAACTCCTTTTTGGAACCATGGCTTACTTATTTTATACTTATATGTATTAGTGACACAGAACACTGCTTCAAATCTGAATCCTTTTGAACCACTTATCAAATAGATTCAGTTCAGATGTTATCACTTTTTATTGGCTGAGAAGGCAGAAACTTCTGCCTTTTTTAGTGTAAACCTAATTAATGTTCACAATCTGTAGCTATAACCTGAAAATAAAATGAGCAGCAGAAGATGTCAAATGTTGATAAAATGTGTATCTGTTTGGTAATGTCACAGTTATAATTAAACAACAAAAAAAAGAATAACAAAAAACAATACAGCTTCTGTGCTCCCGAGTGTCCATGTACACAAACATATAGATTCAATTTCGTAACTATTTCAGAAACTGCTGTGAGACTGGGTTTGAACCTGTGGGTAAAATGAACAGGTGGGATTGGAATTAGATAATTGTTGTGAGGCCATTTCATTCATCCAAATTGTTTGTGTGTAGTTCTGAGGAAATATTATTGTGTGAAAGTTGCAAACTATTGCAAAGACTGCTGTGATTGGTTGATTTGTGTTAATTTTTGCAATTGCAAGATTTTGATTTTCCTGGAGGGACTGACTGTTAATCTGAATCCAGGTTGTCCGGCATCACAACTGCATTCTCAGCTGGTAGTCTAAAATCAAACACAAAGGACAGTGAAGACAAAAGGTCAAAAGGGTAGAAACTGATAAGGACGGGTACTTAGACAGCACCAACAACTGCAAACACAATGTGTACGAATATAAGTGCAATTTTGCCTTTTAGGTGACATTATATCTTCCAGGTCAACACTGGCAAACTAACTAATTTTCATTTACACTAGAAAGTATGACAGACACAGCAAATCATTTCAAATGATTAACAAACCAGGTTTGACGTCTTTCTGAAACATTAGTTGACCTGGGTGTTAATAGATACATAATACACTGTATTAGAGACTGTTTGTTAAATATGACAAATATGTTTAATAATAATAATGACAATAACTTTATTTATAGTACCAGTCAAAAGTTTGAACACATTTTCTCATTCAAGTGAATGGGAAGGTGTGTCCAAACTTTTGACTGGTACTGTATATAAAACCTTTCAAAACAAAGTAAGAAAGTGCTTCACAGTAAAAACAAGAAGTAAAAGTAATTAAAATTTAAAACATAAAGGTCAAGATAAAATAGTTGAGAACAGTTACACAGTTAAGAAAAAGCTATACAATTTATTTAATAATAAATTTAAAAGAGGATACCAGGTCTGGAGCATATAAAAGCATAGCTGAACTTTTCCGAGATCCGTAAATGAGAGGAATGACCTAATCTTGGTTAAATGTCTCAGTTGGACAAAGCAGGACCCCACCACTTCAGTCACCTGAGCATCAACAGACAACTGTGACTCAAAAAATAAAAACATAGGTTCTTTTTTTCCCTTTTTTCACATCATTAGATTGGCTCTCAGGCTAGACAAGATAATGCTAGTACTGGGGCCTGCAAAAATCTTTAGACATCCAACCTTAATTTAAGCAGGGCACGACATAATGAAACATCTGTATTGCTGGGCTTTCTTGGGCAGAAACTCCTCTTAATTAAATGACCAAATAGGTTGTTTGACCATGCATTCCAGAACGACCCACAGGAACACCCCTATCAGCAGTAATTGGCAGGACAACATCATTTGTTTGTGCTTTCCAAAACCATTACACATCACTATTAAAAAATAATGATATATTATGATGTGACAACGCTATGGTTAAGGTGTGGTTAGGTTTAGGGAAAGATCATGGTTTGGGTTAAAATGATCACTTTGTTAAGGTTAGAGAAATATGTGGTGTGGATTAAAGTTACTACTTCCTCAAGGTTAGGCAACCTTCGTTGTTATGGCAACAGTTAACACCACAACAATCGTTGTTCCGTTTTTTAAAAAAACAGTTGGAAACGTGACACTCGTGGTTGGAAATGCGAAGCCAACAGTGGTCACCTGCACCAAAGTCTACTAAATCCACAATTTGCAATGTAGGATCTAACCATAGATTGTATATAAAGATGGACATAGCAAGGCGTGACGTCACCCATTGGTTTGCATTGGATCTGGTTTGAAGACCAGAGTTGCTGCTTATGGTCGGTGCCAGCTTTTCTGTTTGGAGCCAGGACCTTCCAAGTAAGGAGTGTGGGGTGTGTCCTTTCACACTCTGGAAACACGCCCCGGACCCAGACCCCCACCTTGGACCCAAGCTAACACTGGCTTACTGAGAACACTGAGCAGTGCACACTCGGGCTAACATTTGCTGACTTACACAACATGTCATTATCAAGTAACATTAAACTTAGTGAAATATTGCAACAATAGTCTGACTTATGCGAGTCCCAGACCCAGGGAGATTAGCAGGTGAGCTAACTGTCAATCACAACTGTCAGTCAACACCCACAGAGTAGACATCAAAGCCACTATAAGTCTTCAAATCTTATTAATGGAGAAATAATTTCCAAAATGACCACAAAACCACACTTTTTAGAGGGTCTGAATTTAGTTTTTAATCATTGATTAAGATCATAATAAATTGTTGAAAAAATTGATTTTTTTATTGCTCACTATTTCAATCAGGAAAGACTCAATTTCTTTATGAAGTAAATGATATTTATTGAACAAGCATGATAGATGAAGGTGGAAAAGGTGGATTAGACCCCATCGTGATGTCACAAGATATGAAAAGGGGAGGTGAATGCGAGAGTAGTATAGGATAACCCCCCGATGGAATATAGACACTGGTGGTGGTGATGAAGAGGCGTAGATCTTGGTGGTATGGTAGCGACTTCTGGTGAACTCGGGCCTGGTGCTGGGGTAACGGAGTGGAGAAGGCGAGATGGTGATCTGGGATGAAGAGGAGAGAGCTTATGGGACGCGGCCGTGGAGGTGCATGGAGTGGAGGAAGGTCGCGATGATTGCTCTGGAGTGACAGCTGGCAGTGACAGTCTTTAAAGTTTGACAGCTGAGCCGTGATTGGTGGTTAGAGATTGTGGAGGAATCTGATTTGATAACTAGGAGTGACGCCCCTAAACACCTGATGCGAAAGCGGGAGGAGCAGGGGGGAGAGAGAGAGGAGTGGGAAATTAATGAATGGTTAAAGATAGTCTTCCTGCCTGAATTTACGCTAAGCTCCATTTCAAGAGAGAAGTTGATGCTTTTTGAAGTCTATTGGAGCCAGGGATTTTTTGGAGCCAGCATTTAGTGACCTTCAATGATATTGCGCTTTAAGTGATTTCTACATTGGCTTCAGTTTCAAGCCGTGGTTGTTGCCGCATGGATCTAACCAGCCACCCAACCCGCCACTTGTGAATATGGAAATGTGTCATCTTATATAGGCGTCATCTGAACTGCGCCACTTTTCCGGGTCATAATCACTACGGCTGCTTGGGGCATGTGGCATGTCACTCAAACGTAACTATGTTGTTTTTGGCAACCAACATTATGACCTTGTGTTGTTTCTCTTAGGAGGACAGGCTCTTATTGGGACATACAGTATGGCTGTATTTCACAACAGCCTTGTTAGCACAGTGGTTCTGCAGGTATGGGTATTATCACCTGTTTTATTTTCCCTGTATGTTAATGAATTTAGCATCCCCAACTACAGCCTTTTTAAACATGTGGATAACATGGAGGACTACATGAAAGAATCTAGACACCTGGTCAGAACCACTTCTGAAAAAAATGACCCTTATCAACATTACTGAAGCAAAATTAACATCTTCTGTAAAGCACACTCCTAAAAGACTGTAATTCCCCTTTACTACCTGGCTGAAACCTTTTCAAATTCCATGATTTCTCTGTCTGGAATCCACCTTTAAAACTTCCACATTTCATGATCAACACCAAGAGCTAAGAAGAGATCACTTATCTCTCAGAGGAGTCAGACCCACCCACTGTTAAATCAACAGAGATGGAAAGAGGAAACCAGTAAAAACAGCAATGCAATCATGACAGAAGAGCAGAAAATGAAGGGGGGCGCAATCTTCCATTGTAACAACAGTTCCCACTCAGTGGACTGGGACACAGTTTATGATGAGTTGCATTGAATTTTTCTACCTCCAACAGTCAAACTGCAGCTTTGTCCATGTCACACACCTAACAATCAATGTATGTCAGATAGCAAAAAGAAAACATGAGAAGGGGAAGTGATTTTAGGGACTGCAGTAACCTCTTGGAAATCTGTATTTCTTCACTCACTGTACTTCACCTGCAATGTGTGCTTGGAACTACTAAATTCTTCCAGAGGTACAGGGTTTCTTCTGAACAGAGCTGAAAAGCTCTGTTGTTATTTTTTTTTTTAGTTTGAAGAGGGTCGTCATTTACCCAGAATACAATGCTAATTGTTCCTACTTATTATAGTCAACCTTTAAACTTACACATCTATCTGAAGTCTGTTTGTTTGATTGAACCAATATTTAATTCCCAGCTGAGATCCCTTCAGCTGCTATCAGACACATCATACCTTTGTCAAAGCTTTTTCACAGATTTTATTTGTTTATTTATTTGGTTTAGTATTACTTGATTTTCTCTAATAAAAAAGACCAGTGCAATGAAGACAACAGACTGGGGATAATATAATAGAGGGACTGTACAAATATTTTACTAAAAGGAGGATTTAGTGTAACGTTAGTCGTTATCGGAGCTTCAACTGTTCTTATTTTCCATATGAAAGCTACAGACAGACAGAGACAGACAGACAATCTCAGTTCTGTGATTCAGTAGCTCAGTTAGTCTGCTGCTGTACTTGGCTCTGGAAATGGTAAATAAACATTTGAAATGGACAATAAGAGCACAACAGGAAACACAGGCATGTACACAATTATGCATATACCTGTGTGGACAGTACATGTGTGCAAAGTTTAGTGGCTTCTTGCCATGGCCAACATCAGGCTAGCTGCTTATGTCTGGAGAAATCTCTGAATTTACAGTGAGGGTTAACTTGACATCCACACTTCCTTACACACATGCCCACACACACACACACACACACACACACACACACACACACACACACAGGTAGGTTAAGGTAGGCAGAGCAGGCTGGAGATCAGTATGGCCTATTCATGGAAACTGCTCCAAAGCTGCACTCAGCCGCTTAAAGAACGCAAGCTATGATTTCTGTAATGATAACAATAACACACACACACACAGTCACATTGACACACACATGGCTTTAGTTATGGAAACAAAGTTGTGTATGCTTAAGGTTAGGCAGGGGAGTGGTGAAACTGTTTGCCCCATAAGCCCAGCGTATCTGGATTTTATTTGCTTTAAATCAGATCTGCTTTAAGAGCAATTAGAGCCAGACCCCATGGCAGTCCCATGTTTTGTGAGGGTTGCTAGGGGCAACCAGGGGCACTCTGGAAACAATAGCACAGCTGTATAGTAAAATATGCTGGCATATCTCTAATTCAGCTAACATGCAAAAGTGAGTTTACAGAAATTACCTGCCAAATTCTGTTCAGTGTGGGCTGTTTCATGCCAGATACCATATTTTGTTGCTGCACACACACACACCACTGTGCTGCTATACTTATGAGGACCTTTCACTGACATCAGTACATTTTATCATTTACTCAGACCTCTACTGTACCCTTTACCTGAACTAACCTAAACCTGATTCTAGCTCTGACCATCAACTAGCAACCTCCAACTGGTGCTCCTCAAGAACAGAAATACAAATGCAGTAAACAGACATACACAAAGTGTTTCATGTTTGTCCTCAGTCTGTCTCTCTGTGTTTGTGTGTGGGTGTATGCTGGGCGTGGCCTCCTGGTTTCCCTCTCCCGTTCAACCTGAGCACCTGCAGCTTATCTACTAATCAACTCTACAAGCCACAGCAGTATAAAGCCCTGGTGCATCTCTCCATGCTGTACCAGATTGTTCAGTCACCAATGCAGTACAGATGCTATGGCCAAGTTCCTTGTAATCTGCTAGTTTGTCTCTGACCTCATGAACTCCACTAATTATGTTCTCTGTCTGTTTGTCAGGTTCACCACACCAGCTTCCAGTACACCTGCCACATTAGCCTTGTCCCTGTCTTCTGTTTGCCAGTTTGGCTCGTGGCTCCCCTGTCTGCTTTGCCCTGCCTTGAGCCCTCTGCCTGCTTCAGTCCTTTGCCCTGCACTGCTGCTTGCTTTGCTCCGCCATTCCCAGACCCCTCTGCCATATCCAGACTCCAAGAACACTCAGCTAAGCAATCAGATTGTAGAAGGACAACCACTTGTTCTTTAATTGTGTTAAACTAATCTTTGATTCCTAACAGGAAGAGACAGACTTGCCTGTATTCCAAAAGGTGGTAAGAGCAGACTCCCGGCCTGCAGAACTGACCCTTGTAACCCTCTAAGTGGGGGTTGATCGGTGATGCTCAAAAGACTCAGAAAGACCTCCTAAAAGACCATTTCTGATCAAACATCCAAAATTATGGCCTGAACTAAAAGCTTAAAACTGACCCTAAGGTTACTTGGACTAGAGAAAGACCAAACAACCCTCACCTTAAATGGGACACAGACTCTTATCTTACCAGTACCAAAGCCATAAACTCTAACTCACATTCCTTTTGTGAAGTTTCCCTGCAAATATGAGCCAAACCTAAATTTCATGTAAATTAAATGTCTAATCATTATGTAAGTTGTGTAATGTTATTTGTCATATAAATACACAAAGAATGGTATGACTTTGATAGTTGTGTGATTATCTAGTAAGGAGATACTAAACTTTGATGTTAATACCTTTTTACTACATAAAATACTGTAATAAATCTGAGTTCAAACAGAAACCAGAACTTATGTGGGATAAATGACAGAGACCTCAGAATAACCGACACCAGACCATAAAAGTATCAGGCAAAAATAGAAATCTTTATTAAGTTAACACCAATAAAAAGAAGGGGGCTTCGGGGTTTCACTAGGTAGGATAGTTATGCCACTTGAGGGGGAGTCAGGGCTGGCCACACTATAAAAATTCACACCATCATCCAGAGATGCAACACACAACGGGGATAAGAGCACATCACAACAACTTCAGGAAATGCCTGGGAGCACACCACACTGCACACAGTGGAGTCACACGTCTACTTTAAGAAAGAGGGTGGGGCCAATACAAAACCTTCCCCCGCCCGGGTCCCAACTCAACCCCACCCAGCTTCTCTCCTGTCCCCACGACAATAAAATACAAAACAACAAATACACAATACATACAAGTTAAAATATATACTAAACTGCGTGGTCGATGAGACCCCCCCCCCGGGGTCTGAGCTTGTGGCACCGTCCAACTCCCTGGGGAACCACGGCTCTGTCGGACGGCGCAGCAGGTGAACAGGCAGGGAACAGCGGTTGGTGACATGAAATGTTCAGACCTAGTGACTCTGAAGTGTGAATTTCGCGTTTAAAATTCAAAACTCAATTCCTCAGTATAAGTAGTTATTTGCCATCTCAAGCAAAATCAACAACATCTTAAAAGTCCAGAACAAATAGATTGAATATTCAACAATCAACATTTGGGTGCAAAAACCTTTAAAACACACCCAAAACTCTGCCTGCTTTGACCAAGATTATAAAAAGGAAAGCTTAACTGAACTCAGTTGGGCTGGTCTCCAGAACTCGAACGATCAAAGACATCTCTTTTATTTTTCAACCAAGTATATGAGTATTTAATGCTTTATTGAAACAAGTTTGATTCATTTTTATTTGTAACGTTAAATCTCATGTTTCCATGTACAGTATTTTATTTTTGAAGTAAACGCTGCTGAAGGTTTTAGTGTAGTCAGATTAAACTTTATTCAGCATTAAACTCTGGTTACTACAAGCCAACCAAAGCCTGAATCAACTTAATGCCTGAAGAAGAAAACAACCCTCTAACTGGATCTCTGTCTGCTTTTTGAGAGTTGTACAGCAAATGAGAGTTAAGCCGACTCAAAGACTCATTCCTGAGCAGCCTGAAACGGCTTGACTCCCTTCCACTGATGTACAATACCTCTGCACCCATGAAGACTCATCTGTAACATGGACCGCACTGAACTGCCAAGCTGTAATTTGCAGCCAACTACCAAAACAACACTGGACCTGAGGGCTTTGTGATCAAGGGTTGATGTTGAATAACGTTAAAATTAAAAAGATAATTTCTTTAGAGAGGTTGGATTAGATTCCCCTCAGTATTCCCCATTGCAATATGTTAGCCTCGAGTCACACACTTCGAGCCACTCTTGCTGAATATTTCTTTATTTTATTTTTATTATCATTTATAAGCCTTATTATTCTTTTTATTTATTATCTTATGCTTTATCATTTACACAAGATGTTTTGCTATTAATAAATGTCTTAATTTATCCTAAAAGTGGTTGGTTGTTTCCTTGAGCACAGTAAACAGAGGTCACTGTTTGGGACAAAAACTTACAGCTATGACACTAATTAATTGACCAAATTGAGAATTATATTCAAACTTGAATGTTTCCTCCAGATATTAAAGGTTGCTTCTAGGAGGTGGTGCCCGCAATAAGGTTCTTTTTTTTATAATAATTAAGTTTTAGGTCACAATAATATCTATCTACACCTCAAGCTATAATAAACTGCCCTTTAACTATTCCTGTGTCTCCTGGTCTGTGTTTGCATTTGGGTCCTAAACTGTTATAACAAATACATCTTAGTTTAGGGCATTAGCATGATAAAATTTGCTAATTAGCATTAAACAAAACTGCACAAAGATTTGTTGGAGCATTTTACTCTTCAGGGCTTCTCATAGCCACAGGGCTTCATAGAATGAAGTGTCCTCTCACCACTCCTCATCCTCTGTGTCCTCCTCTTCCTCCTTCTCGTCTTTCTCATCCTCCTCCTCTTCCTTGTCTTCCTAGCCTTTGTCCGTCTCTTACTTGAACACCTTCCTCTAACTCTCTTTCCAAAATTGGCATCCATTGCCGTGTACACCAAAGAGCAAACCAGAATCCTATTTATAGTGTTCAAGCTCTGATTTCCAAGTGAGCTAATTGGTTATGGGTGTTTTCATATGTGCATGGGTGCAGGTGATTGATAATTGAGTGTGGTATTTCAATGGCAGTGTTTAGCAAACAACACACACAGGCTTTTAGTTTTGAATGATGTGTCTAATGTAGATAACGTGTAGTTTTTTGCAAAAAGTATGTTTTAGGTTTTCAAACTTAGTGTAAAGCAGAAAATGTGCTCATGGTATAGCACTCCTGGTCAATAGATAGGCTACATCAGTTAGTGATTTCAATAAGTTTGCCACACGTACCAGTTTTTGTGTCTTGTCAGTTGATAAAAACTGCAATTTTAGTTATTTGGTCAGAAATGGTCTCTCAGAAGGTCTGTTTAATCTCCATTTTGTCACAGTGTTTTATTTTGGTCAGTGTCATGCTGTCCAAACCCCTCTTGGGCAAGGTAAAAATGGGTCAGTTCATCTCTTTGGTGAGGCACTCACACCATGTCGCAGGGATTCACTCACCTCCTCACTTTGGAATTAAAGAAGGGTTGTTTTATCCATGGAATTAAAGAAAAGAAAGTATTGTGTCCTACACACAGCAGCAGGAATGTTTTGTGTATTTCATGTACTGTCTCTGAGAGAGGGTCTGTGCATAATTTTAGCAAGGATGGCATAGCAGAAGTAACTTAGCAGTCATTATTTAAATCTGACACAGCGATAGGATTGGTCAGGATGTCCTCAAGATGAGCTCCATCAAATAAGTTTTATTATAAGCAAAAGTCTAAAAGTCTTTTTGCAATGAGTTTTGCATTTTGCCACTTGCAGTAGCGTCTCAAAACAATTGCAGAAGGGGGTTGTCCTTCCAAAACAGAGTAGGACTACATTAACCACACTTTCCAAGTAGTTACCCACACAATTATCCATTCTATATGCCTCAAACAAATAAAACATGTTAGTGAAAATATTTTAAAACAAGTTTCAGGGTGTGAGGATGGTTTTTACCTTGCAGAGGTCTCATTTCTAAACCCATACCGACTTCACACCCAAAAAGCACAACACAAATTGATCTATTACCCACAATTATCTTTAAATCAATTCCGTTATAATAAGACCTGACCTGACATGTAATCAGATACAGGCTCAGAGGGAGCATACATACATACTTGAACAAATACTTGAACAAACTTCAAACAATTGCTAAAATGTAAGAAATAATCATAACTAATCATTTATTTAAGGTGCTACTGGACAGAGATCAAAACAAACGGAGACATGCACAACACTGATTTTTCATTTTTGTATTCTGTGCAAACACGTTACTTACTGTGCTGTGCTCATATCAATTGTGTGAGTCTGTCGCTGATGGCAAAACATGTTATATCATCATCAGACAGAATGATGTATTTGTCAGTCATGTTAGGCCCATTTGTGTCCCATCCACTTTCTTGATACCTGCTTCTTCAGTGTTTGACTTGGGGAGATGTTAAGGAGGTTTTTCCTCATGGGAAACTCTTGCATGTGATTGTCTTGACCGCACATCAATGCATAACAAGCATGGTTTGGGGATCTGTGCTTCTGGCTACGTTGCCCGATGGACAACTGCCCAACATGTGTCTGTACTGAAGTGGAACTGTTCAGGAGACTGATTAGCTGTGAGGTCCCGTGATTGATTGATTCCTGATACCTGTCAGCTGACATGACCAAGGTTAATGCATACTTAGGAGCTCATGCAAAGAGAGACTCTTGTGTATCATACAGTATGATGAAAATGTTATAAATTCTCTATAAAGTTTCTCTGAGAAGTCAGCAGGAAGAAATTCCAACCTCAAACATATCAAAGGCAGACAATACTGATATCCATCATTATTGAAAGATTAAAGCTGTGTTCAAGATGTATTGACCTTTGTGAATGGTGCCCAATGTCGGCTCCAGTGAAAACTAAATTAAAACAGTATTCTCAGTTTACAGCAAGTAAATATTAGAATGTTCAGCGGAACACAAATACTATATGCAAAAAACAACAGCAAACAGGATGTAGCCCATAGAAATAGATGCCACACAGGACACAATTACTTAAGGGGTTTTTAAAGCTTTAATTTTATTGTTGACCATGTTTGCAACAAGTCATTTTAATAGAGTGTGTAACCTAATGAGTCCTTTTAAAGAGCAGCTCATGTGCTTTCACGATTTGTTGCAGATTTCAACCCAAAAATGATTTAAAAGAAAAACAATAAAAACAAAATATAGCAGTGGGCTATGACTATCAACAGAAAACATAAAATAGAACCACATAAATACATATTTAACAACCATAAACCTACAAGTTTAACCAAACCCACATGAAACTAGCCAGAGATTGCACAACTCAACACACTCGTTATTTACCTTAAAACAGAGTTAACATTAATGTAAAACCTGTAGTTTTGCTGGTAACAAAGTACAATAGCATGGTGTAGCTTTATGCATGCAATTGAGAACACAGTAGTCAATGGCTGGCACCAAAATTCCAGGACAGTAGTGTCTAAATCAAACCAGCCCGTCAAAATATCAGCAGATAACGTCCTTTAAATATTTGTACAGGAATATTTTACAAGATATGTGTGTATTTACCTACTACTCTACACGACAGAGTCGCAGCACCGTCCACTCTGCAAATCTCTAGGTCATTTGCTCGTAAACAGGAAGAAAGACTAACATGCACTTGGCAGAGTAACAATAATATTACTCAACAATTCCACCATGTGACCAAATCAGTAATAGCAAGTGAGACTGTGACAACCACTCACAATCTGCTTCACATTTTACTTAGACTTAAACAATGTTACATTCAAAAGAAAACAATAAAGAACACATGAATTAACATTTAAACAACTTTGAGAGCTATACCAAACCTAAGTGGAAAATTACACCCGCATGGATTCATCACCCGGCTACAAGGACATTATCCTACAGCGCCTACCAAGGGTCACAGCGAGACTTTTTCTTCTGCGTTTCCTCGCAATATGGTTTGTGTTACCTCGCAATATTTTGCGTTACTTCACAATATGTTTTGCATTCCCTTGCAATATGTTTTGCTTTCTTTCACAATAAATCCTCTTTTATAACGTGTATCGAGCAGTAGTACTATATCAGCATACTTAATGCCCATACTGGGGTGTTGCACTGGGAGCAGCTGAGCGGAAATAGACATATGGCTTAGAAGGAATGGAAGAAAAAAATTATTGCGAGGTACTAAAAGTATTGCAAGACAAAGCAAAATTAATTGTGACAGAAGACAAAAATAGTTCCAAAATGGAAGCTGTGCTGAATTCCAGGATGTTACCTGGCTGTTAGCTGGACGTCCCCCCTGGATGTTTAAGCAATGTTGAAATACGATGTCACCATCATCAACAAGCCTTTTTTTATCTATTCTGCTAAGGTTTATCTCGACAGTGTGCATTCTGCGGCTTTATACATCCTATATGTCCAGATAAACAACTTAATATACTATACTTTCTAAAATGGTCCAATTGTTCATACAATTTATAAATTATTAAATTATAAATATTTAATAAATTTTAACGTGTCACTTTCAAGATAATCCCGATAATAAATTATCTATAACCAAACACACAGCAAACACACTGAGTCAATACTGACATGTAACAATATTTTATTTGTATGAATAACACAATGATGATCATCAAAAGTATAGCTTCTTATAGATAATCTAAAAATTTAGAAACTTGCGCCAGTTTCCGCTGGGGCACTGCAGCAGACTAATGCTAATTCCAGGATGTCAAACAGCCACTGACAATCCTGAACTCTGTGAGGAAAACAGAAGCTCCAAATCACTGAACTTTTCATGAACAGGAGCAATATAGAACATATACACTAACATAAAAAACAAGTTTAAAAGAAAACTTACCCAACAGTGTTATTTCTTCATCTGTCCTCTTGTTCCTGTTGCTTTTCAAACTCAGTGTGCAGAGTACAACTTAGCACATGCTCTGCTCTCTGCTCTCAGCACTCTTGAACTATGTGTATTCTCATGAGACAGAATGATGCATGTCAAACATGAAAGAGACAAAATTATGAAGATATGTGACTCAGTAATAAACCCTTCATAACTCTTGTTAACCCAAATAAAGCTCACATCATTGCTAAACTGTTAGAGCAGTAACTATTTTCCACATTAGTCTCCCTCCTACTCCCTAGAATACCCTGTGCAAGAACTTTGTTTTTCTCATTGTTATAATCTGAACACATCATAATATCAGCAGTCTGTTTACCTAAACTGACCTGACCTGAGCTGAACTGATAGCTTTACTTTAGGCATCTATAAAGTCAAAACAGCCTGTCTCTCTGTCAGCCTTCTGCAATACATTCCCCATCATCTCACAACCCTGCTGGAACAAAGCACAGTTATCTTAAACTCCTGAAAAATGTCCCATCTTGCTATTATATAGTTAACAGGAGAAGTGGATTGTGTTTATGTATGAGTGTGCAACATTGGGAAATCCAGCAATGCTGTGCTTTGTTCCAGCAGGGTCCTGCTTAATTGTCCTTTTTTAAGACTCCCTGAGTTTTCTGTGAGAACATGCCAGGACTCATCCTCTTCCCTGTAACCCGCAGCCACACATCATGCAGGCTGCAGAGGTGACAGTTTAATTGGTTAGTAACTGATGATCAGAGGCACCTTTAACTCACCAAAAAAAAAAATCGACTGATGTTTCCAACAGCAGCAAAGTCTTTATTATGCTCATTACATTAGGTAAGACTGTTACAATGAGTGTGAGATTGCTATGTGTTGCCATAGCAGCCTGCAATGCTGGCATGGTTGTTGTTTGGTCTGGTGCATGTTACATAGCAACACACACACAGGCACATATTGAGGGAAGCGCTTTACGTGTGAGTGAGAGCTGTGACGTAGTATTATATTTCCTTGTACATATACGCATGCACACACACACACACACACACACACACACACACACACCTACACACGCTCACACAAGATGAAGGAAAGGAGTGGTGTGTGTAGAGGTTGGACTACTTGAACCTAACTGTTGGCAAAAGAGTGTGTGTGTGTGTGTGTGTGTGTGTGTGTGTATGATGATGGTTTAGGTACTTGTAAACTGGAGCAAAAGGTGATTAAATAATCAAATGTACTCCTGGAGTCTGCACTCATTACAGACATCATCTAGAAAATCTACTTCTATGTGCACAAGTAAAATTTTCTATCATGTAATATTTTTTCCTATAGAAACCTGGGAATTTCCTTTTTGCTGTAAAATAAAAGATCACAATTTACATGTATTTACACTAAATATATGGCAGATCTCAGGTGTGATTGGTTGCTGTGCTGTCATTTCAGTTCACAGTTTAAACTTTCTAAACGTGCTGTGCCTGTTTCACTTTTCTCCTTCACACACTATTTCTCACCTCTGAACACAGGTGTCACTCACTGACCTTCTTAACCTGCTGAGACTTTAAAGGGTTAGTCTGCATTTTTTTTCTGTACTCTTTGTTTTTTCTTCTGGCCCAGTAGTTTAGTATACCAGTTACCACGCCAGCATTGTGACAGTGAATAGCAGTGGCGTGAGTCATCAGGCCATAGTTCCAGAGGCTGTAGAGGTCCTCCTACACACACTTCTCCTCACACACACAACACATGTAAGCAGGTACACACATACTGTATTTGCAGGCAGGCAGACATTTTCACACACTCACACAGACACACACACATGCACACTTGGCTACATTTGAGGCTGGAGTAGTTTCCATGTTCTTGCAGTGATACCTTGTTCTGAATTTGTTCTGTGAAGCTGACTTGCAAGTAATGTGCAATGTGTCATTACGCTGCAGCTTCTCACACTTCAACCAAGTACACGACGGATACACCAAGCTCTCACAGCTCACCGCAACAAACATGTTATTAGAGCAATGAAGTGAATGAATGCAGTTCATTTCCAGGACACCTGTCGTCAGATGACCTGCTCTGTGTTAATGCTGATTTCACTTGATGATGAAAAAAATGTTCTGTAAATTAAGACAGCTCTTACACAGTACAGTACCTGGACATTAAATAGTAGTGTGTGTAGTAGTGTCTTTTCCTGGTCTTTTCCTGCATCATCTCTTGTCCATCATTTTGAGGTCATTCTCTATGAAGCTTTTTCACATTAAGGGGTGGAAATAAGTCTTTAATCTCCGTCATACTGTCTGATGATGCTATTGAAATTAAAAGAACTCTGGTGCTGCAGGTCTCTGTTTTGGCCTATGGAGGGTGTACACTCCCATGTACCTGCTTTGATACACACACAGACACCAGCTGCTTCAGGTTTAAGTGGAGTGTGAGCAGTGTAAAGGTTTACACTAACTCTCTAAACTACTACTCTGAACAAGTACTCTGACCTCAGGAGCAGATTCTAGTGCAGTGACAAGGAAGTCTTCCCTGACCGGCTTCGCTACTACAAACAGTCTGTTTGCTGGTGTCAAGCCAGAGGCCAGCAATGAACCCAAGCCTGTCTTACCCTGCCAGTGGCATAACATAATGATGACAAGGTCAATTAGTCAGTCATATGGTCCACCTTTCTGTCTGTCTATTCAACACATTTGCCCACAGCATGTTATCAGCTACTCACCAGAGAGCTTGGAGTTGATACTAATGGTCCCTGTTGCTGCCTGATCTGAGTCAACTGTAGATGTGAGTCACACATGCTCCATTCTACAACATTTTACCACAGCCAACTTAAGTGATTTTTGTAGACTACAGTACAGGTGTGTGTGAAGACAGACACCAATAAGAGATAAAGATGAGCGAATTTCCATTTTCTACCAACTCACAACTTAGTTGGAAACTGGAGAGATGCACCCCAGTTGGAGAAAAGCTGAAAAATGGAAACTTACTCAGCTGGCAAGTAATTTCATCTTGAAATGCAGCTTCATATCTTATTTTGATTATCATGCTTATGAATTATGGTGAGATGATATATATACATACTGAGGTAGGCCAGCAGCATCAAGGACCTTGCCTAAGGGTCCACAAGGGGTAACACAAATCCAGTGTGGACCCTTAGGCAAGGTCCTTGATGCTGCTGGCCTACCTCAGTATGAGTGAAACCGCAAATTCGAGAGTCATATCGGCTCGGACGTTGCCCGGGTCAACAAGGTCCACGTCAAGTGTTGGGGAACCAGGACACCCTGATGAGAAATGGGCTACTGGAACAAGACATAGATGGAGCAGGGCAGAGAATAGGGATCTGTTGGAATGCTACCATACAAGTAACCCCGATGAGAGGGGCTACATGCAGAGGTTGTGGGATATATGGATGCTTCGAAACCCAACATCTAAGCTGACAAAGAAACAACTACTAGCTCAGTGTTCCAACATCCGCAAACGGCAACTGCTATCACAACTAGAGATTGATGAGGTACAATGAATATGCTACGGCAACGGGGGAGCCAGGACGACAGGTCAGAGGGGAGATATCATCCTCCCCACACTCCGAGATTGGGTACCAAGCCCCAACAAGCCCTTATGACCTTAACACAAGGGCAACTGACCTAAGAATGACTATCATGACTAAGCTGGACACCCGGCACCCCCGTAGCCGATTACCAAGGCTAGTGACAAAGTACCCTCTGAAAGTCTGCCAGAGGATGTGAATGCAGCGCTACGTACTATCCCTACTAGGACCATAACTGAGACCAATCAGCTGATATACACCACAGCAACAGTGATCCTAGAGATGCTTGGCTACAAGATGAACACCATAAGCCACAAAGAGCATTACCCCCCATGGAGAAGGACGCTGGAGGCCAAGATCAAGGCAACATGGAGAGAAGTTAGTCAACTCTCAGAGCTACAGAAAGGGGTGGGGATGAAAGGGATACCTAGGAAGTACAACAAGCTGTCTATACCTGAGGCTCTGGAGACTGCCAAGCAAAGGCTCACAGCTCTGGCTACCCGCCTGAAGAGATACACAGGAGAAGCAGAAGCCAGGAGAATAAATAGGATGTTCTCCACCGAACCATCCAAAGTGTACTCTCAGTGGCAAGGCAATAACACGAGAGCAGATCCTCTCAGGGCTGAGACTGAACAATACTGGAAGAGCATATGGGAGAAGGAGGCATCATATAACACCAATGCTCAGTGGCTAGTGGATCTAAGAGCAGACCACAGCAATCTCCCAGAACAAGATCCAGTAACCATTACAATGGCAGACATCCAAGAACAAGTGTCAAGTATGAAGAGCTGGACAGCACCGGGCCCGGACATGATCCACACCTACTGGCTAAAGAAACTGACTGCACTTCATGAACGCCTGGCAGCACAAATGAACCAGCTGCTGATGGATGGGATGCACCCAGAGTGGTTAACCCAAGGGAGGACAGTCCTGATCATGATGGACCCCCAGAAGGGCACGATCCCATCCAACTACTGGCCAATAACCTGCCTCTGTACAACATGGAAGCTCCTGTAAGGCATCATAGCGGCTAAGATGAACAGGCCCAGAAAGGAGTTGGTAGTAATACCAGAGGTGCTAAGCACTAGCTACTGGTCGATAGAACAGTCACCCAAGACTGCAAGACCAGGCAGACCAACCTGTGCACCGCCTGAATTGACTACAAGAAGGCCTATGACTCAATGCCACACACATGGATACTGGAATGCTTGGAAATGTACAACATCAACAGGACACTAAGAGCCTTCATCAAGAACTCAATGGGGCTGTGGAAAACAACTCTGGAGGCCAACTCAAAGCCAATTGCACAAGTTACCATCAAGTGCGGCATATACCAAGGTGATGCACTATCCCCACTGCTGTTCTGCATAGGCCTGAACCCCCTCAGCCAGATCATCTCAAAGAGTGACAGCCACAGCCAAATACCTACACAGAGTAAGGCAGGTCCTGAAAAGTCGGCTGAATGGGAAGAAAAAGATACAGGCCATCAACACGTATGCCCTGCCAGTCATCAGATACCCCACTGGTATAATAAGCTGGCCAAAGGAGGAGATAGAGGCCCACTGATATCAAGACAAGGAAGCTCCTCACAATGCATGGAGGGTTTCATCCCAAGTCCAGCACCCTGAGACTGTACACTAAGCGGAACGAGGGAGGCCGAGGACTGGTGAGTGTCAGAGCCACTGTCAAGGACGAAACAACCAACATCCAGGAATACATCAGGAAGATGGCCCCCAAAGATGAACTGCTAAGTGAATATCTCAGGCAGCAGAAACCCGATGATGCAGAGGTGGAGGAGGAACCATCATGGAGGGACAAGCCCCTACACGGCATGTACCACCGACAGATAGAAGAAGTGGCTGATATCAAGAAATCCTACCAGTGGCTGGAAAAGGCCGGACTAAAGGACAGCACAGAAGCACTAATTATGGCAGCACAACAACAGGCACTCAGTACAAGATCAATAGAGGCGGGGATCTACCACACCAGACAGGACCCCAGGTGCAGGCTGTGCAAAGATGCTCCGGAGACAGTTCAGCACATAATAGCAGGGTGTAAGATGCAGGCAGGAACAGCGTACATGGAACGCCATAACCAAAGGCCTGGCATAGTATACAGGAACATCTGCACTGAGTATGGGTTGGAGGTCCCAAGGTCACAATGGAAGACACCTCCTAAGGTGGTTGAGAATGACCAAGCCAAGGTCCTGTGGGACTTCCAGATCCAGACTGACAAGCTGGTGATGCCAACCAACCAGACATCATGTTGATCGACAAACGACAGAAGAAGGCAGTGGTGATAGACGTAGCAATCCCAAGTGACAGCAACATCAAGAAGAAAGAACACCAGAAGATCGAAAAATACCAAGGGCTGAAAGAGGAGCAAGAATTTCGGGTACAACATCTGAGGTCTCTGTCCAGAAGAGCGCAGTCCTAGGAACAGCTAAGATACTGTGCAGAAACCTCAAACTCCCAGGCCTCTGATAGAGGACCCGAGCTTGAGGAAGACACACCACCACCCCCCATGGGAGGGGGGTGAGAGGGAGGAGATTTTTTTTTTTTGGAGTGGAGTCCATGTAATGTTAATGGCAAGATCTCTGCAGAGTTGCCAAGTTTGTGTTTTCTGCAAAAAAGTGCACTATTATGATAAAGAATGAAAGAGCGGCATATTTTCGATACTCGACATGACGATGTGACAATCCTCAACTTCAATCTGTATGTATTGTTGACTAGCAGCAGCCTGGTGTTCGGCCTCAACCGTATGGTCCGACAAAGGCAGGCCTATTTGTAAACTCTGAAGCCTGGCCACAAGGCCGCCTTTGTCCTTCAATCCCTTAAACAAAAGAAGAGCACCAAAAGGCTGCTCACACAGACTACAACTCCCAGCCTACCCTGCAGTTCACACCTTGGTGTGAAATCTGAGAGAGCCTCAAACTCTTGTCTCTCATTGGCAGAGACGCCCTAACGCTACAAGGAGTCCCAGTGATGCAGCCGTGACGTCACCTCAGCTACAACTACCAGTTGCACAGATACACCCATTGCCTTTCCACTCTAACCATGCCAGAGGAAGCTCCGCTTTCCTCATGAGCCAGTTTACTAAAGGAGGTAACCAGTTTTCCGTGCACATGTATCTCCCCTTGCCAAGTTTGAAGATCCTTCCCTTGCTGGCTGAGACTTCTCCCTGTGTTCAACCGAGCACAACTACTGGATATGAAGAAGAGACCACTTTTGCAATCCAGCCCTCTCCTGTTTTGCCTTCATAAGGAAGAAAAGGATTTCTTCACGAAGACATGGATAACTTCTACACCCCTCTGCCTTCTGACCGAGTCAACTCTCCTGTGTGTCCTCTATGCCCATCGAGAAACCAGCCACCGCTAACCCTAAAGGAAATGCGGACGGCACCGCTAGGACGCTGCATAGGAGGACCTGTGCTGGACCCCAATGATGGACTGAAACACACATCTGATCACTTTCTGAAGCGACCAAAGTAAGAGGCTTATGTCTTTTGTTAGCTTTATTGCTTGTTAAAGAGGACCTATTATGCTCATTTCAGCTCTAAATTTTTATTTTTGGATTCCACTAGAGTAGCTCTGCATGATTCAAAGTTCAAAACTCCCTTATTTATCTTTTACTGGCCCTTTATGCAGCCCCTCAATATACACAGTTTCTCTTACACTCCGTTTTAGCTCCTGTCTCTTTAAGGCCCCCCTCCCGATGAGTCCACTCTGTTCTGATTGGTATCAGAGTATCAGAGTTGTGTAACTTAACTGTCATTGCAAACCAAACATTTCCTGCTTTACTGCTTCAATTTAAAAGCTTTTAAATGACTAACTAATGGGAGACTTTTATTGTGAAGAATTTACAGGAAGTAAAAACGTGTTCCTCACTGAGTTAGCAGAGCTTCGTTAGTGGCACTAAAAACCAGTTGAAACAACAACATTTGGAGCTATTTGCTCAGCAGATCAGTTAGAAATGATGCAGAGAGGACTAGTACAAGCAAGGTTAGGGTCAGCCACAGTGGGATGTTTTATATAGAGCTGCAGACAACCAGCACACCTCCAATAGGTAAACCACTTATTTTACTTTGCTGTGCTGTGTAATGGTGTTGTGGCTTGGCGTAACTACTCTTGGAGCGGAACAGCAAACTCGCGCACTGTGCACGTAGCAGATGTCCATATAAAGAAATCTGTCACGAACTGACGTCAACTCATTCCAAAAGTAGAAAAAAACAGAAACCGAGCGTTCAGAGCAGTCTGAAGCTGCTGCTCTTTTCTCACAGGGATTACTGCTACATACGTTTACCTCGTTATTTGACCTGTTGACCACTTTTAACATGAATATCCAACATTGGGACATTATATATATGTCTGAAAATACGTCCCCTTTAAGCTTTATTGCTACTATGTTGTGAGTTGACAGACCACTGAGTCCTTTTGTCTGCTAAGCTCCAAGGAGCATTGATTCTTGCTGCTTGTTTAGTCGTGTTCACCACACTACGCTAATGTGTGTTGTCCCACTCAGGACTGATGTTTTGTGCCACCGCGAGTGATAAAGCAGGTTGGTTTGTCAGTCAACAGTCCAGACAACGTGCGTTACAGACTACCGTCTGTACGCGTGCTTTTCTGTGTGACAAAGCAACTACTGCTTTCTCCCTACGGTCGTGGGACTCTGCCATGAGCCAGCGTTTCTTTCTCTTTTCTCTCTCGTTACTAACCCTGTTTAGATGCACACACGCACATAAACACTCGCACCCCTTTGCACATCTGGTGGGCAGATAAAGTGGGAAACAGCAGCACTCTGCCCCTCATCATCTTACCACTAGACACGTGTATTTGATAGCACACACTCTGAATTGGGTGATCTTGCCTTTGTCTCTAACCAAAACACTGCAGTCACATCTGCTATTTGATTCTCGTGTAACGCGACTTCCTCCCGTAGTCATGTCCGCCATCTTGTCACCCACCCACACACACACACACACGCACACGCATTCACCTGCATATGTGTGTAACCGTGTACAGCTGTTGTTTTATGTATGTTTTGTTTAGGTAATGTTAGTCATAATAGTGTAATTTGATAACTAAAGCATTTAATTGTATTAATTCTTGCTGAGTTTAATAAATTCTATTGTACAATTAAAGAGAAGTCTTTTGTGATTATTGTGTTTACTTGTTGTAATAAGAAGCTGGTTGAGAGAGTCAGAGCTCGGACTCAAACCTTCGTTACCCCGTGGATGCTGGTACCCCTCAGGTTTACCCTCAGGCA
The DNA here is from genome assembly GCF_963924715.1 of Thunnus thynnus. Classification (NCBI taxonomy): domain Eukaryota; kingdom Metazoa; phylum Chordata; class Actinopteri; order Scombriformes; family Scombridae; genus Thunnus; species Thunnus thynnus. Next base: position 34,675,157 of record NC_089524.1, on the reverse strand, counting down.
TTCGTAAGTGAGCTCCTTTTATGAGACTACCTTACTGTTTGGTTATTGTTCTCGGTTTACAGGTGGTACCCTATTGTCATTAATTCATATTAATAATTTTATTGATTGTAATAATTAATAATTATCTTTGATAATTATTAATTATTGCTAATAACCAAACATGCTCCTCCCAGCACTGACACTGGCAGCAGCAGCAGCAGTAGTGGAGTCGGTGAGATGGAGAATCTGAAGCGATTAGTATTTAAAGTTTAAACGTTCCAAACATCACAGAATTGAAAATGACTTCACTGGACAAAACTAAGATCATTTGATATTTTATTTAATTTCAGGCATTAAGTGTTGTTAGCTAATTTATGATTAATTAGACAGCATGTCTGAACAACAAACAACTTTATTACTGTCGGTGAAAATTCCTCCCAAAAGCAAATTAAGACATTAAGTCATTTTTAAAGAACCAAAGTGTCAGTAAGAGTTGAGCTTACTTATAAGAATGTCGTGTAATCAATCCAAACATTAATCTTTGAAATTAATGGGAGAAATATTTACTATTTAATGCCATCTCTACCCTTTTCCATGAGTGCATCAAGAGCAGAGTTATTATTGCATATGTGTCATTAAGACATGAACATTATTTATAGGCTAAATTAGCCATAGCCTGTCTAGCTGATGTGTTTGTGACTGTCAGGCAACATATTATGAAAATCCTGTCAGCAGCCTGAGCAGCACAGAGACAAGAGTCAAAGAACTCTTAATGGCAGATTTTACTTGACCACAAATCTTCAGCTATATCAGTGTTAATTTTATTAGCACTGATATAGCAATAGGTTTCTCAGGATGCCATTTGGACTCAACTCCACCATGTGAAGTGTTGCAAAAGGAGTACATCAGCATCATGAACAGAGGGCATCCCTGTGCTGAAGCTACTGAACAGAGCGAATGAGACATGGTTTTCTGGCATACGCTGACAGACAACATAGAAAAGAAGATCCAGTCCACAGCTGCATTCTCTTACAGACCTGCATTGGTCAACTATGGCAACAGACATTTTGAATGGCATAGTTAGTTGTACTTAGTGCTAGTGGACTCATATTCAGGCTGATATGAAACTGACCTAATGTAATGTTGCATCCTCATTTTCCTAGTTAATAAAATAAGTTTGAAGTTATACAGCTCATCATATTTCTGCCAACATCCAACACCTATGTTTCTATATTTTGCAATCAAAACCATGTAGTAGGTCAATAGCCCTGGGCTGGTAATCATTTGTTTGTTGATTTGTTTACACTGTACATGAGTTAACGAACAGTAGCTGCCAAAGGCTTGGCATTAGAAGTTTTGGCCAGTGTTGTCCGATGTTGTTGTTGTTGTGTATGAAGCACTTGGTTTAAAACAAAAGTTACCTGCTACACCATGTTGTATGTATGTTTTGTAACATAATACAACATATTTTGTAACATGAGTTCAATGTTGTTATAACTTTCAAAATAAAACCATTTCTAATAAACCAGAATTATCCTTAATAAGAAAAATCATAAATGCAGATATCCTCTCCTCTGCCTCTTTGTCAGTCACTCTCCATTGTGTACATACAATAAATACCCAAAATAAATATATGTGAAAAAATAGGAGAGCCAATTGCCTGTCTCTCTTTCCATCATTTTCTCTCTTTCTGTGTCTCTGTTGATCTCCCTCTGTCAGGAGAGAATTAGAAGCATGTGTACTTTGGGGTATCGGGGTAGCAGAGTGGAGATGGGGGCATTTTTGATCTGTTAACACTCATAAACCACATCTTGGAGAGGGGATAGGGGGCTCAGTCTATTTACATTGAGTTGTTATGATTAGGCACAAGCCAGCAAGCAATTTACAGATGATTCCGCTTTTTTCAATTTTTCAAATAAGAGGGTAGGCCTAGTGCTGAGATGAGCCTTCAGAGGCCTCAACGGGAGAGAGGGGTAGAAGAAAGGGCTTTGGTGGAAAAGAGAAAGTAAAAATAGAGCGCCTGCACCACATAATGACATCTACAAAATGACAAAAATAGACTCATACACACATAGTCCTAGAAAGAGAAGGAGTGGGGGAGGGGGACCCCACATGTGGCAGAGACAGAAAGCATCTTTGAGTCATTTCCTCAAGGTCCGTCATTATGCTGTATGTACTTCTGAAATAGCAAATAAAATCCACCACAAAAGCCCCGCTGGAATAAGTTTAATGTCAATAATCAGAGAGGTGCAGTGTATCCATGCAAGCACAATGAACATTGCTAGATAATAACAGCTTTAGACTGGTTATCATGCAAACCTGACAACAGTCAAAGATTGTGAGTCATTGTCTGAAAAACACACATCCATGAATTTATCCATGAAGTACATCAGGAATATTTGTAAGACACTGGGAGTAACAGTGTTCATACAGCCAACAAAAACATATGAATCCTATGTTTGATTTATTTTATTTTGGTATCTATTTGTTACAGAATGGCTTTTAAAACAGTATTGGTTTACATGTGCGTTCCTGACTTCGGACCTACGTCAGTCCAGGTTCAAATGACATTGCACTGTGGCATATCTCAAATCTGTGTTTCAGCACGTCTTATCCTCACTGTCCACCAGATGCAGCTTGCGTTCTGCCTGTGTTGTGGCTGCCAGCATTCTATCTATTCATTCTATTCACGTGCTGCCATTGTAGCTATTGGTCAGAGTGCACCAGATGCATGAGCAGAGTGTCCCACTTGTGACTCTTCTCAATTCTGCTGTCTTTATGCGTTGGATCAAATTTATATAGATACATACATTACTGAAAAAAAAACACATTGTATTTCTACTGGTGCATTTCATATTTTACTGACTTCGTCTCAACATAAACCATTTTAGTAGTAAGTAAATCGTGTGTGTGAGAGGGAGGGATAAGGAGAAAGAGAGAGAGGTAAAGTGGGAGATGGTTTTCCCTCTACTGATATAGACCATCCAGAAAAAAATAAAGGCCTTCAAGAAGATGTGATATAGTGCAGTGATATCAAGGACAATATCCACATGGATCTGCACAGAATCTCTATCAGCTCTGATCATGTGTGTCTGAGTCTTTACAGGAGAAAAACTGGTGGAGGATTATGCAGCTCTATTTGAGTTTGACTGTACTTGAGTCCCTTTTGGATGGGTTTGTGCTAATTTAACCATAGTCACTGCTATGTTAGAGCAGCTCTATCTCACACAGGCTCCGCCCTCTATGGACATTCCTCTATGGGTAATACTCTGCTCCAATCACACACATACAATCGCCCACTGAAATTTGCATGTACGTAGCCGGTCAATCAGGATGTGCCTACCTATTATGTATGTCTCACACAGTATATGAGGCAGTGCTTTGCTGTTGCTCTCTTCCTTCTCACTCCAGCAATGGCAAATCTGCTCACTGATCTTACCTTTCTCCATGGATGGAGTTGCCGCTTCAAAATGCTCGTCACTCATTGCGCTTCATAGTCAGCACATTCCTTCCACTATCGAAAGGATTTCGAGTTATGACTGCAGCGACCTGCCATCAAGAGGGGAAGAGCCAAAGATAAAGGAAAGAGAAGATAAGCTGTTAGGACAGTGGTACCCAACTTGGGAAATCTCAGGAGCCCTTAAATAGTTTAGAAGCTGAGACCCAGGTCCCTACTTTAACCAAGCAAGCACAACAATAAGCACAGCGTGGTAGGTCTTGGGTGCATTGACTGTGTGGGCATCACCAGCTGCACCTGATATTTTGGTTTATGTGCGCAGAAGCGCAAAATGTGAAAGGGCTGAATGATGGTGAATATACATCAGAAGGTGTGGTGATTAATAAATACACTCTCAGCCAGTCACACAGTAGCTGAGCAAATTACAGTAAGGCATGACAATAATAGCTCATCAAATGGAAATAATGCTCATTAGGAAATCATATTGTTGTCTGGATGTGCATACATCTGCAGCATAAGGCAGATAATGTGGGGTCTCTTAACGGATGATTAGTACAATGACAATTAAAATAAATAAATAATAAAATTTGGTTAAGTCGTTATGATCTCATCAAAATTATGCTATTTCCGTTTAATCGTATAGAACCAATTACAATGTTTGTTTACAATAACTTCTGGGTAGAAAAACCTTGTGTCACGTACATACAATTTAATGATATAGAGCAAAATAGATGTCAGTTTAAGCGAGTAAAGAAATAAACAAAGAAGTGTATGTCTAATAAGTATAAGTAAGTATAAGCACTAAGTAGTAAAAGTAATTAAAAGTAAGCATAAAAGTAAGCATAAATATAATATATATATAAAGCAATGGTAAGGCTTCTCACTATGATGAAAGCAACTACCAGTTAGTCCAACCAGCAGTGAGATGTCACTGTTGGGTAATATTTATTAGGTTTATCAGAGATGTTAGAAAAGCAACACAGTACATAAAATAAGCACAGCAGAAATGTCAGATCGGACCACTGTGTTCAACTGTATATCTTTATACGTTACAGTTATTGTTAAAAATAACAACAGAAACAAACCAGTTTGCTGATTTCACATATCTCCGCAGTTCAAATCAACTGCCAGTTGTCTACCTGGAAGTGACTATTGTTGATAATACAATGTTACAGTGAATTGATCTATTGTATCTCACATCGTCCAAGACACAAAGCGCTTGCACTGCCATGCATTTCAAGAATAGAACATGAGACTCTACTTTTGCTAAAAAAGAAAGTTGGAAAAGGGGCTGTGATGAGCCCTGGTAATCCAGCGTCTCCCACATAAAAAGACAGAATGTCGAGTTATAATCGACCAGTCTGATGTGTGCAGAGGTGTGTGTGGTTATCCCATAGCAGCCTGGTGTCGTTTTCAGGGGATTCAATGAGGTGAACACAGTGAATGGCTGTACTTAATGGCACTGTGCTCTGGAACAGCACTTCTCAAATCAAAGGCTGCAGATGTATCAACATATCTGCCTTGCTGCCTTTAGATGCTGCAGGGATTCAATTAAGTGAAGGAGAAGCTTTTCATACAGTATAAATCAGTTACGGACAACACATTCTGTAAGAATCACCCACATTCATTTATAGATTAATGCAGACTGATTTACTTACAGACTGGTGACAAATTAAAGGAAAAACTGGTACAGGTATGAATGTTAGGAGATCAGTGAGGGGATCCGGTGGCTCTGTTATGCTGTGGGGGGCGTTTTGCTGGCATGGTTTGGGTCCACTTCTCCCCTCAGAGGTGAGGGTCAATGTAAAATCAATACAAAGTCGTTCTGAGTAATCACCTTTTACCTATGATGAAACATTTCTATCCTGATGGGAGCGTTCTCCTCCAGGATAACGATGCCCCCCATCCATAGGGCATGAGGGGACACTGAATGGTTTGATGAGTATGAAAATGATGTGAATCATATGCTGTGGCCTTCACAGTCACCAGATCTCAACTCATTTGAACACCTATGGGAGATTTTGGACTGACATGTTAGTGCTCTCCACCACCGTCATGAAAACACCAAATGAGGGAATATCTTTTGGAAGAATGGTGTTCATCCCTCCAGAAGAGTTCCAGAGACTTGCAGAATCAATGCCAAGGTGCACTGAGGCTGTTCTGGCTTTATCATTAGATAATGTGTTTCAGCACATTAGATAATGTGTTTCAAAGGTGTTTAGGGCCAAGCACAATAACTTCAGTTTTGTCTCATTCTCTTCATTCTGCCCACAATTTTTTTTATTTTTCATTTTTGCCCCCGACATGTGGCCATTTTGGATTTTGTGTCAATTTGCAGTTTACGAACAGATGTTTGAGGCTTTTAGGATTCACAAAAACTCACAAAACTCTGCAAGCATGTTCAAACTAGTAAGTATTTTGCTTTTGATATCGCAATTGGGCTTGGGCGAGGCACATCGGTTTGCCCCCTAATTATTTTTAGCATTTTTGAGGTGCTAGTTTGCGCAAACATCAGAAGTGGCGAAACTTGACATCTGCTATGGCTCTTGGGCTTGGGTGTGGCAAAATGGCTCATGGGCGCCCCCTTCAAAAATTCAAAGTCAAAGCCCTCACCTTTAAATTTGATGTTGATGATCGAAATTTGGTAGGCACATGTATCATGTCCAGACTTCAAGCAAAGCTTTTTGGAGCCATACCCTAAGACCAACAGGAATTCACCCATTTTGAATTTACTTTGCAATTTTTGCGTTAATTTTGCCATTCACAGGCATTGTATTTTAACAAATTCCTCCTAGAGATTTGACCCAACCAACTTCAAATTTGATTGGTGTATTCGTAAGACCTGTGCAATAAAAAGTTATCAAAATCTTGACTTTTCACAGATCACCCTTGATATGGCGTGCTGGTAAATTTGCATGTTTCGCCATGAAACAAGAAGTTGTTGTACCTCGACTTTACATTGTCCAATCTGCCCCAAGTTTCACATGCTAGATTAGAGTCCAGGCCTGAACACATCTACGTGTTAATATTGAGTAATAGTCATAGTGCCACCTCCTGACAACAGGAAGTCAGATTCACATGAAATTCACATGGTGACACATGGTGGTCACACTAGTTGCTAGGGGTGTTTGAAAACTCTCAAAACTTTAATATTTAGTCGAGGTCACCTGACATGCATATGCATTGTCATGAATATTGAATGTTACATAGTGTGGTCTACGCATGACATACAGCAATGTAACATATAATTAATGGGTGTTCTCTAGCGCCACATAGTGGATGCAGGAAGTGGTATTTATCTCCTACCTCCTACTAAGTGTTGCTTTGCTCCCTGGTCACAACCTCTACTTTCGTAATGTAGTTACAAGTGACTGTAGATGGAGATGTTCTTGGTGACTGCGCACAAACTGGCAGCTGGTAGGCTCCAGCCTATGGCCCTCTACAGGTAGAGGTGGTGGTGGAGGGGCATTTGGGTGGCATACTACAACTTGGCTCACTGGTAATGGATCCTGGTAGGAGATGGGACTACCTTCCTGGACTTCCCAAAACCTGAATCAACCAGGGGGAACTCTGCACTTATCGCCATGGTAGTGATGAGTCAAGCAATGTCTGCAGAGAAGTTTTTGTACACCTTGTTGACTTTGAGGACATCTAGATCTGGTGGATCCCCCCACACTGTCTTGTAACATGTACTCCTTTTAAGAATTTAAATGCACAATATGTAATTTCAGTCGCTAGGGGTCTCTCAATCAAAACAATTACAAAAGATGGAGTGTGATGACGGTGTGAAGTAGCAAGGGATCATGGGAGTTGTTGTCTTCATCGTTAAATAACCAGCTTCACCGGGATAGGATTACTCCAATCATTCAGGATGTTTTTACTGGGAGCCTAATTACCCGTGGAGGTATCCTCCTCTCCAGAACCAACGGACCCGGTGATTACAGGTAAAAACACTAAATAAAGCTGTTTCACCTAAAAAAATCAGTGTTTCTCTGTCCACCGGACGTCCTGTACGGGCTGTTAGCTGAGCTGCTGCCAACAGTTTTTTGGTTTATTTCTCTTATAACTGTATATCCAGACGTTTGGCCAGTTTCTCCCGGGAGCTGAATTATCCGCAGAGGTCTCCTCCTCTCCAAAAACAAACATACACGCAGATTAAATCGGTTAAAATCGTTAAAAATACTAATTAAAGCTGTTTCACCTAAAAAAAAATCAATATTTCTCCGACGATATTTGGTGACTTCCTGGAAGGGCTGTTAGCTGAGCTGCTCCTAACGTTTGCCTAGTTTATTTATCTGATAACTTAAGATCCAGACGTCCAATGACGAAATCCTTCTTCCGGCTGAAAGATACAGTTAAAAGTGACCTAAATTTATCATGACAATGTGGCTTAAAACTGAATAAAAGAGACGCCATTGTAGCGGACAAACACAGCGTCGCCGTATGCATCTTGTGCGTGTTTACTCTTTGGTAGAGGAGGTATGACGCCATTGACAGGCGACCAAATGAAACGGTCCGTTACTTTGATTAAATTACAGATTTCTCTGGGTTTGAAAATTGTTGGAAACATTTGGGATAATCTAAGTACACAACTCAACAAAATATATAACAAAGGTCTAGTTGTTTTTAGACATTTGACTGTGGAATAATAACATATTTTACCTGTAATTTCACAATTAGGACTTAAAGAACAATTTTACACTCAAACAACAATCACAAAGCTATATATAGTAGGCTGTACAATTACATAGGATAATAGATATTACCTTACACCATCAGCAACCATAAACTGCTTCAGCTTAGTGGAAATGAATACCATTTAACTCACTCAGCCTGCTTTCACACTCTATTAATTCCACAAAAAAATTATCAAATAAATTTTAATGGTTGTTGATGCAACATATTAGATCAGCTCCTGGCACAAAGGAATTCCTCAGTAAACCGTGGTTACATTGTGAAAACATACTTACCATGGTTCTTGGATTGTGCCAGTGCTGCTCTGTTTCTGTGCAGCTAAGGATGGGGGGTATAGTGTGCAGGTTCAGTGTGGGGTAGTGTGTGGTCTGGCACAGCAGTGCAACACTATGGTTTCAGAGTACTGTTCCAACCACACAGGAACACTCTGCCACTGAAATGTCTGCTGATGAGAACTCCTCAAAGACAATATACACCTTAAAACAAAATGTCTGACATGTCACATTTAGGACACTACTTCAATCCAATACAGAAAATGAGAAAACTGAGAGTAGGCTGATCAGGTAAGTAGTAGGCATGGGAATAGGCTAAACCATGTCAGGTTATCAATTGCATCACAGACAGAGATTAAATCTAGTCCTGCTCACTGTCTGGAATACTGTAATCTAAGGACATCCAAATTGATAAGCTTGTGTAGCCTTTATCACCTGTCCTAATTTACTCACTTTCAGATAGTGTTAGTAAAACAGTGAATGCTGAACAAGTGAACGTTGTAAAATATAACATAGATGCAGGGTACAAAATCAGCACTTACTACTACTGGCCAATGAACCATAAAGATAATTGGATCTTGCATGGATTATACTAAACATACAGCAAGGGCATAGGTTTGGTTCTAACTTTAGTAGGAACATTTTTTGAGGCTACAGCTCACCTGTCTGTGTGTCTCTGTGACATCAGTGCTCACCTGAGAGGCTGCAGCTCACTGTCTCTGTGCTGCTCAGGCTGCTGACAGAATTTTGGAAATAAAATGATGCCTGACAGTCACAAACAGATCAGCTGGACAGGCTGTGGCTAATTTAGCTTATAAATAATGTTCATGTCTTAATGACACATATGTCATTATAACTCTGGTCTTGATCAACTCATAGAAAAGAAGAGAGATGGCATTAAATTATTAATATTTTTCCCACTAATTTCAAAGAATAATGTTTAGATTGATAACAGAACATTGTTATAACTAAGCTCAACTGTTACTGTCACTTTGGTTCTTTATGCACAAAACGGGGCCTGAAAGAGGCGTACGCCACTTCCCACGCAACAGTTGTGATCTATAAAAACAAACTTGATGGGACAATGTGCGCACCTGTAAGTCAACTCTGACCCATGCGTACCAACATTTTGGAGAAGGGGGAAATCGACAACACAGATGGTGAGGTGGTGAATTAAAGTCAGATTGTATAATAATCCTCTCACACATTTAATTTCACTTAATATCAAACATTAATTATAGATCCACGTTATCATGAACATTCAAACCAGCAGTGTTATCTGTACTTGGGCTTGTAGTGAGCCATAACTATTCCATAAACATCTTTCAATTTAAAAAGATATAAGCCAACTCAGATATTAAAGTCCATTAAACATTTCATTAGCGCTGTCTCCAGAGCACAGAGGAGAGACTCAGCTGTGGAGCAGCACTGCAGCTGCTGAAATGAATAATGCCAGGATGTAGCAGGTGGCAGGATTCTGCAAAGTCTGGCTTTCCTTTCTCCGATATTAGCTAAGCGTGAATATACTGATTCATTTCCACCTCAACCACGTTAACTAACTGATGAAATCATCAGAAGCGATTGTAGTAATCCAAGATGACATCAAGTAACTTAAACAAACGTAACTAAAAAATATTTGCAGGACAGAGCATTAATAGATTTGTAATATTTCATTATACTGTGCATATATCACCAGGTATGAGTTTAGTTTCCATGTAGTTTATGTGTGTAAAATCGCTACAGTAAACATGACTGTGTTGTCAAGCACAGAGAGCGCACTGGAGACACCGCGGTGGCTGCCATACAAACTGACTTCTCCAGTCACCTCATCGCCACATCTTCACCATCTGCACTCACTGTGTAAATTAGAGAAACACCTGTATACTGGATTTTGAGGTAAATATAAATGAATACAGTGTTTATTGTATTGTAGATATTGAGTGTGTGGTGTAGGCTACTGGTTAACTGGGAGCTGGCCCGCTGCAGGGTGTGGTAAACATTTAACCAGAGGTGTCTGACTTTACAATCTACAGGAATGTTTATTGAAGTTGTATACACACATAACTTCAAGACGTCAGAAAACAGGGAAATAAAACTGTTAAAGTCTGTTCATGGCTGTCGTTTTCCTTCACCTGCAGCCGCCCGAGTGCAAGTGATACGCTAACTCTTGACACTGATTGGTCAGGTATCTAAAGACAGAGAGAGTGATTGGCAGAGACGTCACCAGAGATTTATGGTTAGGGGGGCTTTAACGGGGCTCTGGGAGGAGGAATTTTTTTTTTTTTAAATGGCCCAAAATGTCTGTTTTTCATGAATTTTAGAGTACCAATAGATGTAAAATCAACACAATAGATCTGTTTCTTCATAGTTTGTATTCGGCAAGGATCTAATATGAATTAAATGCTTTCCATCCACTTACAACAGGCACAGATCAAGCAAAGGTATTGAAGTCAAGGAATGCTATCTCCTCTCTCTTAGATATGTTGCAGGTCCTAAGTATGTTATTCATACATAGACTGATGTTTGATGTGTGAACCTCGAAAACTAAAAATTTCATAAAATCATTTAGGCTAGTTTATGCCTAGTATGAGTAATAGGCTTATGTCATAAAATTCAGTATTAATTTTAACTGAAAGCTTAAACAACTCCCACTCGCTTTCTTCTTGATCACTAACCTCCATCAGACCTGCTCCTTCAGCCCTGTCAGTCTCTTCCATCTTCCTCCTCTCCCTCTCCTCGCCTGTTTTTAGTAGCATGTTATTTTATTAGACTCAGATTTACAAGAACTCAGGTCTTAATGAGTGATCAACTAGATTAATTTTGTATTTGTCTGATATGGAAAATCTGCCTTTTTTGAAGAAATGTTGTTTATCTATCTACATGTTGAGGAAATGAAGGATATAAAATTGCGTTATGATAAACACAATGTGACCTTTTAACTGACATTAACTGATTATAAACAATATTCTATGCCTACTGATATGACTGTTTCGAAATACTTAAGAGGCATATAAAAGCAAAGTATGTAAAGAACTGTCAATAACATTATTTCTACCTCTTTTGCTCGTTCACACTTTGGCTGGATGGCTCGTCAGCTAGTTAGTACAGTGGAAATCGCTTATAGTGATCACGTCCGTCTGGGTCAAATTAATCACCATATGTGGATGATTATTATAACCGATTTCTTTTCTTTTTCTTTATCTCTCATGCAGATTACTAATTGACATCTGTATATGTATTACATGAATAAAAAGTAATGAAATGGCCAGCTTTGCTATTTACTGTAGCTGTTTTTAGGGGAGCTAAAGCCCCCCTAAAATAGGCCTAGCGATGTTCCTGGTGAGTGGTGTGATGAAAGAGACACGTGAACGTCAGTATTCATGAATTCTTTTGCTTCGACCATTTATAGTTGAATGTGGGCGTGTAGAGGGCGGGATATGAGGCTGATCCATGTGCACATATTTCCAGGTGGACTGTGATTTATAAAGGGAAATATACGCGCATTTGTGCGTACACATGGTTTTATAAATCTGATTATTTTTTGGCGCACGCTGTTTTCGGCTTTTTTGCGCACGTACACTTTTAGTGTGTATCCACTGTTTTATAAATGAGACCCCATGTGTCTTAATTTGCATTTGGGAGGAATTTTCACCACCAGTAATAAAGTTGTTTAATTAAACAGCATTTCTGAGCAACAACGCATAATGAAATTAAATATAATATCAAATAATTTTGTCCAGTGAAGTCGTTTTCAATTCTTTGACTTTTGGAATGTTTAAATTATAAATGCTTACCATTTCAGATTCTCCACCTCGCTCCACTACAGCTGCTGCTGCTGCTAGTCAACAATGCGTACAGCTTGAAGTTGAGGTATGCTCTGTAGAGATCTTATCATTAACATTACATGGAGTTAAAGTGGCTAGATTGTTTGGTCTGGGATTGGTAAAAAATAATGGTAGACAATCCAGCAACACCTTGATATTGTTAGGGACATGCCCCTACCATTCATACCCAGATCTACACCCATGACATACAGTAAAGGACAGCAGCTGTCACAACTAGTGTCTAGGGCTTCCATGAAAGCTAGCTACCAGTTGATGTTAGCTACTTTTACTATGTAACCTGTTGCAAAACGTCAGCTACCTAGGCTTATTTGAATCCTAAATCACAGGTTACCTACCCTAGCCACATCAAAACCACAGAACATGAACCTGATTGAGGCTTTGAACTGATGAACACTTTTTATTTTTCCTCCCTACTCTGAGGTCGTAGGGCTTTTCACACTTTCTCATTCAGGTCTGGCTTTTGTACACTCAAAACTCTCTGGCATGACACACGCTTTCACCTTCAGTCTCCCACTCTCATGCTGCCCAAACAATTCTCACGCTAAAACATTGCAATAGCAACAGAGAGAGATGAACAGTCAGAGTGTTTTTGGTATAGAGTGATGGTTAAACTAAGCACATTTTTTTACAGTTATATACAGAGCTGTATGGGAGACTAAACATACATAAACGCCGTTTAGCCACCTCTCAAATTCTGAAATAGCGTTTACGCAGACATCCCTTTACAGCTGTTAAAGGCTCAGACCTTCTTCCTACCGCAGTTTAGTATCTTCTAGGGGCGCTTGTTTTGTTTTCTGTTTGAACATTGTATCCTTGTATGAGACAGAGACAACTGTTACTGTTAACAAGGAGTGACCGACAACCCACTCCTGCTACGCGGGTGTTTAAATCAAACAAACCCTCTGTGCCGTGAAGTAATGTTAATGTAATGTTAGCTTGATAGTTTGGATAGCTTGACTGCTGATGCATCTCCACTGTGTGTTTTGTCCACAATTTCTGTAATTAACACCATACAAGTTAAAGTTCTGCTTTATGCTCACTCAGATTTTTAAAGGAAGGCTTTTTATATTTTCAGAGTGAGTGAAGAAATCAGGAGAGAGGAGACAGAAGTGAGGAAGAATTGCAGGATGTGATGGTGTTGAAAGAAAAACAAGGAGAAAGTAAATAACTGATTCAAGATTGAAAGAAAAGTTTAAGGAGGAAAGAGAAACACAGAGGCCACTCAGGCGTCATCTGATAGAGAGACATGAACAAATTCAAAGCAGGAAAACTGGTATGGAAATTACACCTGTATCTAGATGAATTACTGTTCTGGTAAATATTTTTAAAGGCACAATCTGTTATCCAAATGTAAACTAAAGGGCATCCCACTAACAAAAGTCAACAAACAAGATTGAAACCTTCTATGAAAGGACTTGCAGAGCTTTTAATAGAGGTACTAACACTGCACAATAACTCTATTAACATGATGTTCTCTTAAGCTGTTACTGGACTTTAGTGTTGGTCATGGCAGGAAAAATGATGTCAAGAAAGATGAGGAAATGTATGCCTGTGCTTATCCCTGTATTAAAGCTCGGGTAGGCAGCGTCCTGGAAAAGGAAAATGAAAAACTTCCTCTCAAGGCACAACAACCTTTAGTAAACAGTAAACATGACCACCTCTGAGTGTCCCATCTTTCTGCTTGTGTGCCACGCCTTGTGGAAGACTCCAGTCATGCACAATGAGTGCACAGAGCTCAGAGTGCGCAGAGTTCGTGCAGATAGGCAAGTTGGTAGGTTGACAGGCAGGTTGCCCGTCATTTGGCCCGAATAAAATGATTGGACGGCATTATTAGAGGCCTACCACGGTCACAGATACGATACTGGATTTTCGTTTGATTTCATGATTGCTGTCGGGATGTAAAGAGAATTTAACAAATATAACAAAAATGCTTCTAAAATACATTAGATACCTTAGCTTTAAGGTAAGTCTATTTTTAATTCAGATTGTATTGGCTGCATTACATATTGTATATTGTGGGATGACAAATTAGTAGGCAGATTTACTTCATGGTTAGTGCGGCTGTCTGTCCTGCCAGTGTAGCACTGATGAAAAATAGTGAAGAATACTGATGTATATATTTGGCTGAGTCAGTGTGTGTGTGTGTTGGTGTGTGTGAGTGAGTGTGGTCATGTTTAGGTTTGGCTGTGTGAGTGTGTGTGTGTGTGTGTGTGTGTGTGTGTGTGTGTGTATGTGTGTAAACCCTTGTTATTGCCTTTTATCTCGTGAACATTCAAATAAACGGTGTAGTTTTGATATTGGAAACAACACATCTCTGACTTTCATTACTGAATGAACCTGTGTGCCCTTTATTGGATTAGTGTATGTCTACTATTGTGGTGTAGTCAGTCAAGTTCCCGCTCCCACCACATGTGTAAACTGTGTACTGTTTTAAACCCTGATGGTCAATTGAGTCCAAATATGTGCACGTGATTAAGTGCATGTGCACATGCATGTACGTGTGATTAAGCCCATGAATCAAAAGCTCACTCCAGCCAGATACCCAAAGTTGGCAACCCTGCCTTATATATTAATGGGAAAAGTCTGTAGATATATTGGATAGATGCTTCTAATTACTGTCAAATAATGTTTATATAAAGTAAACCCCATACATTAATAGGAAAAGCTTGTAAATATATTTGAGAGTTGCTTGTAATTAATGTCAAATATTGTTTATATAAAGTAATGACTATTAAAATTATGTTTCTGTAAGTGATTATCACATGATCTTATTTTTTTGTACAGTATAAAGCCAATATTTAACAGGAATTGACTGTAAGTAGATTGGTTAATCTATTTATCTATTGGTTGGTCACATAAAATGAAAGCCTAAAGCTGTCAAGATACTGTTAATGGGCTTCAAAGGAGGGTAATCTGAGTATAATTTTACATATATTTTTTTTTTACATCCAGAAATCTGTACTTTGATGTGGAGTTCTTGTGGATGGATTGGATAATCCTATGCATTTACCAAAGAATACTGTAAGAAGACAACAGTCTTCATTTAAATCAGGCAATTTTAAGGTATTTCTGCAATATTTTTCATTTTTGGTGCAGATTTATACATTTGTTTAACATTCTAGAGATGTTTTGTATAGATTTAAAACTCCTGTAGTCTGAACCTGGCTTTAATTCACTCTGGCTGGTGTACCCTTACATCCTGCTTCATACACTACCCATGAGGCCACACCCCCTACAGTCACTGTCTGTGCAGTCCTTTGCTGTATTTTTTTAAATGTGCTGGTGTGGAGGGAGTTAGCAGACTTTGTCTATAAGGCGTGCATATGTGAGACACACAGACAAATAGGTGAACAGACAGTGTATTAGATAAATCCTGAGAAGTAATCTGGTTTTGTCAGTAACACATGCATTGCTCTGTTGCTTAACTGTGTGTGTGTGTGCTGTGTTTTTAAGCTTCTTCCAGGAATGCACTGGCTGCATTCTAGACAGACTACAGTTGATCCCAGTCTGTCCTCTCCCAGGATCCAAAAAAACAAAAGGTTGCTAACATGGGCAGTAGCTTTCATGTTCACTCTTTCCTTTGTTGTTGATGCATCTCTTTTGTGCTGTAATTCAGTTGGCGCAATTCACAATTTGTGTGCTAAATTGCAGCCAACACAGTTTAGATACAAGGCAACAAATGAAATCAGCCAGTTTTAGGTAGGACTCTCTAAACCAAAACAGTGCGAGGTACAGGTTGTACTTGGCAGCTGCCAGTTGTGAATCTTTGTGAATCATGGAGTGTCTGGATCCAGTCCAGTCATGTTTCATCAGGCTTATCAGGTCTGTAATGATGGATCAGTCCAATGTTGTGTTTCACCTCAAACTGATAATCACATCACATTTTTTTGATGTGTGTGCTGCCAATCCACTTTGTAGGTTATTTAATCCCAGTTTTAGCTGCTGATACAGTCATGGTGCTGTCATTCAGCGTCAGGTTCCTCCAACTGACACAGCAACCCTCTCAGCTTGTCAATCAAAGTTATCAAATCAGTGTTATCAGTGAAGATTAATGTGGATTAATAAACTAGCTGGATATAAATATATAGGGGAAACATATAATGTTATCTTTGCCACAACCTGTTTTATGACAAGCTACACAGACTGATAAATAAATAATGGCACTAGCCAACATGACATCAAAATCTCATAAGAAATTATAAGTAAAGGAGGTATCCAACTTGTCTAGTACTCAATATTAGATGGCTATATAAAGGCAACATGTCACTCTTTAAGAACTACACATGGGTGACAATAAATGAAACAGCATTCTTCAAGTAGATATTTCCTCATTTGGTGTTTTGATGGTGGTGGTGGAGAGGGCTGTCTAACAAAATCTCCAATAGTTGTCCAGCTGGATTGGGATGTGGTGATTGTGAAGGGCATAGCATATGACTCACATCATTTTCATATTCAATGAAGCCTTATGACCACATCTGCCTTCACCATGTTTCTACACTTAATATGTTATTATATTTAGGCATTTCCTTTAATTAGTCACCTGTTTAATATGTAAAATTATTCATCAATTGCAAGGGATATCACATTAACATGCACACACACCACTACATGGCATCTGCATTATATTTATTATTATTTTTATTTTAACAAAATCTTCCATCTAATGCTATCAAATCAACCCTAACTGGGAGCTCTCACCAAATTACACACTGAAACTCTACAGTCCAACAAACCTGGTTTAAACCTGATTTATAATAACTTGTCTACTATTTTGATTATTAATTTATTTAGAAATGTGTATGTGTGTGTGTGTATTTTGTTTATTTATTTTAGTTCAATTATTTTTTATTTCATTATTAATTTTCCCTCTCTTTCTTTTCCCTTATTAATTTCCACTACTGACACCTCTTTCTGCTAGCTACTGTATCAGCTACAGGTATCCAGTGGATACCTGAAGTCACACTTCATCTACAGGTAGCACTATCAAGTTCCTGTTAGACCTACCATGGAGTGTTCCAGATTACTTGTGTTTAGGGAGATTTTGCATGCATTTCAATTGGGGAGATACCTGTACTGGGGTGGGATAGGAGTAAGGGTTTTGTGTATTTATTGTGCTTGTCTTACATGTTTTTTGTTTGTTTTTTGTTGGTTGCTTTGCTGATCAGTATAATCTCCAAATTTACTGTTGGTTCACCTGTCAATGTCACTGATATCTTTATTCTTGCTCATTAGTTCTCAATGGACCAGCCCAGGTTAATTCAATATCCTGATGGCAATGCCCTTGGGTTTATTAGTTGGAACTGCAAAGGACTCAATTCCTGAGTAAAGGCCTTTACACACTAGACACGATTTTTTCATGCGATTAATTCACACGTCAATATATTTTTTCAAACTGTTGTTTGTGTCATGAGTACTCACACAGAATGCGAATATTACGAGGCGAAAAAGTGAAGTGATTTTTTTTTGGACCCCAGTCGATTTTTCCAAGGTTTCGCTTCAGACAAAAACACATCTGACCAATCAAAATTAATGTTCTTGACAACGTCAACGATCAAAACATTCAACATGGCGGAGCGTTTGATTGTATTTGTATCGCAGAATCCCGTTCTCTTTGATAAAAGCCAGAAACATTACAAAGACAACGATTTAAAAGACAATGTGTGGAGGGCGATAGCAAACGACCTGCAGTATGACGATGGTGTGTATCAAGTTTCAACAGTCTTTGTAAAACATCTTTGTTTAAACTTCCAGCTATGCTAATGTGACATTAGCCCATAGGAAGCTAACCCTCCCAGTTACAATGTTAACTAATACTTTTTAAAAGTCATATCAGTTTGTTTGCTGTTACATAATGACGAGTAGGCCTAAACTGTATGTTAATGGTTTATAGTTTAAGCTGTAGTTTAAGACCATCTGACATTTTACAATAGGACCCAGCAGATACCATAGACGTGTGATAGATACCATAGAGTATAAAATAGGCAGATACCGAGTCTGGGCTAACCTACACCCTATCGGGGGTAACAAAGCAGGATTATGAGGTTAATCAGATGTCTTTGCTACAAAATATCTTCTGAAATTTGTTTATTATGAACAGTCATCACCCTGGATAAGTGAACGTTCAAGGTTTGTTTTACAAATCCAAATCACTATCACTAAGATAACGTTACTTTTTCAGTTATAGGAATAACTTCCTAATCTTACTTTGTAGAATATCCCCCTGGTTTCCTCTTTTGCAGACGTTTATTGTCCAAAATATAATAAAAGTAACAATGCAATGTAACGTAATGTAAACAAGCTTGTGTCTAATCAGAACTGAGCATAACCAGTCTCATGTTGTGTTTGCTGTTTAACAAATACAGCATAACTACTATGCTTCTACTTTATAGTTGAGGAAATGAAGAAGTTGTGGAATAATCTGAGGGACACTTATGTGAGAAAGAAGAGGGAGGAGGGGGAGATGAAGAGTGGCCAGGCAGGTAGCAAGCATAGGAAGAGGTGGAAATACTTTTTTCTCATTTGTCAGTTGCCCTAAAACTAGAAACACTGCAAGTGATGATTTTTTTTTTTTTTTTTTACCAATTCTGTCATCTGGTGACAAGAAAATAGAGTATCTACACATAGTACCTGTGTTTCTGTTTCCTGTTTATATTAATACAATATTTGCTATTTTCTACCATTTCCCAGAAAAAATATCAACTGCTCTAATTTTCACCTGTCACTCAATGTTACTATTTATAGCACCCAGAGCAACCTAGATGGTGAGGAAAGGCAGGAAGAGGATGCAGGGCCAGCAGAGCAGGTGTCTGACCTTGCAGAAAGTGAGGGAGAGTGTGGTGCTGTAGCTCCCAGGCCAGCCAAGGCAAAGAGGAAGAGAGATGATGTCATCCTCTTCCTTGGCAGCTTGGCACCTGCAATGAGGCGTCTGCCCCCAGAAAGGCAATCCTAGGTTAGGATCAAGATGCAGGAGTTGTGTCATCAGGCAGAGTTTGGAGCTGTGTATTCTCAGCAATACCCAGATTGTTTTACTTCACTTTAGTTGTGCTGTTATATTTCAAATTTGTTTTTTTATGATATTATTTGGTTATGTATTTCTTATTTACTGTTTAATTTATTAAATAAAATCTGATTATAACAATAATCTGTCTGCATTTGTCTGAAAAACAATTGGTAAGGCAAGAAACATGGATTTTATTATTTACAGTTAAAACATTTAACTTTTACATATTTATCAGAGAACTATTTAACATGAGGTTTTGATATTTAGTATACTCAATCACCACAGGAGAAGAGCAATGCTGTACATAGGGCCTGTCATACTATAGTGTTTGGATATATACTGTATTTTAATGCAAAACTGGGATGAAAACTAAATGAACTGATTAGGGCAGATGCAAATTGCTTTAGGAAGCAAAACCACGGTGTACATGGGCATATTGCCAAGGCACTTGTCCAGCTGGTGAGTTAAACTAGTGGTGGAGGGTATCCCGTACTCTCAGGGCCTCTGCCGATGCCCTATTCCCCCGCGGGTTCCTGATTGGAGCTAGGATGTTCTCTCCACCATCATCTTCAGCTGGCTCCCCATCGTCTGGATTCTGATCCCCCTCAGCAGAGTGCAGAAAGTTGGAGAGTATGCAAGTTGCCCTCACAATGCTGTCTGCTACATCAGGGCAGACTTGCAGTCTTCGACAGTAGACCCTCCAGAGTTGTGTGAGGATGCCAAAACAGTTCACCACTATACGGCGGGCTCTGGAGAGGCGGTAATTGAAGACTTGCATGTCCTCTTGAAGGTGGCGTCCTGGATAGGGCCAGAGGAGGTAGGGCTTCATTGAGAACGCCTCATCAGCCATAACCTCATATGGCACAGGTCCCAACTCTGGTGCTGAAGATAGGAGAGATGGTGACGGAAGATCAAGGTCACCTGCCTGGAGTGCTTTGCCTAGATGAGAGTTGGCAAAGATGCCTCCGTAGCTGTTGCTGCCAAAATCGCCAGAAATCAGTAGTCTGCATCCACAGGGCAAACAAGACCACTGAGTGCAGTGATCTGGCATGTTTTCCAGAATAACGTGTTCATAATTTAGTATTTTATGCAGCATTAATGTTTGTAAATGTGTAAAATGTTTTCCGCCACCAGGTGATAGTTTTGAAGCAGAAGTAGTACATATATTTTGCTGCCACGACCTTATAAATATTCCGTCCACTTATTAAAGTGTAGAGTCTAAATGCTTAAAATCGAAATGTCCACCATCATGTTGCAGTTTTAAAATATTCTTATTTACTGAGCCTTGTTGATACAGCACTGCCTTCTTGGTTATACAGCTTTGCAGTTGTACTATTGACTGCTGTTCTGTCTGCCTGAACAGCTGCCCAGTCATTCTGTTATGACAAGTTTAGAAATTTACGGTGCTTTGCTGTTTTTAAGCAATTTACAGATGCAAAAGGGTCAAATAGCCTTAATCTGTGTCTCTCCCACCACCCATCAGTTTTATATGAAGTTTGTCTTTTATTTATTTTATTTCTCTAACCAATGTTCAGTTATTTTTGAGCGAACAAAAAGACCAATTAACAACACAGATGCGTATTTATTAACCACTAAGCAAAGTGTCTGGTTGGTGCAAGTCTCAAGTGGAGAGATCAGGCTTTGAATGATTTTTGACCAAGCTACAAGCGACCCAACTCATATGGAGGAATATGAATGAAACCAAATGCGCACTGTGCACAGCTGGAACTGTTGACAGACAAACGAAACTTTCCTCAAATTAAAATGGAAAAAAAATAATTGAAAAAAATAATTATGATAATAATTATCTTACCTCAGACATACGGCTAGCCGCTGCTCCGGGTCAATCAGCTCTCTGAAGTTGCTCCTCTGCTTCTTCAAGCTTGGTGCCAGCTGTTGCAGCAGTGCTTCAAATTGTCTGACAGACATCCTGAAGTATGTCCTGAAGTGGCCATGATACAGTTTAAGCTCCTGAACCAAGCAGTGAAACTCACCAAGTTCTCCTCTCTTTTTCAATATTGGGTGTACCCAGGTTTTTTGTCTTTTTATTAAGTAAAAGGAGCACCAGGTCATCATCACTTGATTTTGATTCCATTTTGTTTTCCGTGGCGAAATAATACAATCCTGGCTACAGTTTGACTAATACCACTCCCCACATATCTGGCTTAAAAATGGAGGCTGCTTCCTGTGGGCCAGTGTCACCTCTGGCGCTAGCTCATTCTCCCAGTAAGTTCCTCTTCTGACTACACGAAAATGTAATGTTCAAGACGTCCTTGAGAATCTGGAACAGTTCAGACATTTTGGTCTCCAAACATACTCTACATCAGCCCCAATAATTACAAATCATGCTTTTTCTCCATCTTTGGTAGATGGTGCATTCACAATTTGGTCTAACCAAGGCATCAAATCATTTAAAGACCTATATATTGACAATACCCTTGCGTCTTTCCAACAGTTAACTGAAATATTTGCCTAAGTTAAACAACACTTTTTCAGATCTGCAGTTTTGTTAGTAGTAGAGTCCCTCAGTTTCCGTTTCAGTTGGGAGGATGCCCTTGATAAAATAGACAAATCATCTATCTGTGCAAAACATGGACTGATCCAGTGCAAAATTGTACACTCTCTCTAGAATCTATAAAGATTTATTTTATTTATTTATGTATTTATTTGAACCATTTACAGTGTTTAACATAAATGTTACCATTTGATGTACTGTACCAGAGTTAGCTTATAGCTAATTTTCATCGGCAGTCCCTTAGGCAGGTCACAATTAAAACATATAACAGCACAATAACAAACAGTACAAAGCAAAGAACATACTGGACACAGTATGTACAAAATACAAAGCTACACACAAGAGAGCATCACATACACCCACAATGTCAACTAGATTAATAATGTAAACTTGTCAAATTAAAAGCAAAATTATTTGCACTCATGAGAAGACCGTGAGATGAAATGTAGAGTGAGTGGTTACAGAGCTGAGTAGTTTTTAGCAGATTTTTTAATTTGGTTTTGAAAGAACTGATGGAACTGCAGCTCTTCATATCATCAAGTAGGGCATTCCACTGAGTTGTGGCTTTCACAGAGAAAGCTGATTGCCCAAATGCAGTGCATTGAAATGGCATGGTACAATCTTGTAGAGAGGATATTCTGGAGGATCTAATAGAACTTATGGAGCAGGTATACACAAAAACACATAGTGGAGGACAGGCCAAACAATTTAAAATTTTATAAACTAGGCACAAATTTGAGAATAATCTAGAATTCTCAAAGAAGAGTAAATTGTATTTCTCTAGCACCCTACCGTGATGGAAATGCATTGGCTTTTTGTCCTGAGTTTTTAGAGCTTGTTTGTATAAGAACTCAAGAGGTCTTATGGCTGTTTCTCTAGCCTGCCCCCAAAATGTGATGCAATAAGACATATGGGAAAGAATCATAGATGCATAAATATCTTGGCTGTGTCCAAAGAGAGACAGTTTCTAATATGTCTAAAATTTACTAAGTTGTACTTTATGGTTTTAAGTGTTTTTTTAACATGTTTCTTAAAGTTCATATTTGGATCAAGTATCACACTAAGATATTTAAAGTTAGTGACAAAGTCAGTCCTTTCACCTTTGATGAGAATATCAGCAATAGAAGGATGTACCATAGTTTTAGAGAAAAACATACCCTTTGTCTTGTTTACATTTAGACTCAAACATGATTGATCAAGCTAATGTGTGATCCTTTCTGATGCAATTTTTAGGTTAGCAGCAACTAATTCAGCTGTTTTTGCATGTGTGTACACAACAGTGTCATCTGCATACATTTGCAGTTCTACATCATGACACTGTTGAGGGAGATCATTAATATATAGGCTAAATAATAGGGGACCTAACACTGACCCTTGTGGAACACCCATTGTGCACTTTATGTTACTGGACAGTGCGTCACAAACTTTAACATATTATATCCTATTAGATAAATATGAAGACATCCATGCCAGTGCTCTAGATGAGAAGTTAAATTTGGCGAGTTTCAATATTAAAACATCATGTTTGACTGTATCAAATGCTTCATGCAGATCTAAAAATACAGCACCAACTATTCCTCCTTTATCAAGTCTTGATTTAATTTGCTCTATTAAGTGCAAGGTAGCAGTTTTGGTGGAAAAGCCAAATTGCATAAAATGTAGACCAAAATTGCTTGTATTAAGAAATGTTGTCAGTTGGCGGTCTCCAGATTTTAAAACAGGCGTGACAAAGGCACATTTCCAGTCATGAGGAAAGGAGCTGTGTTTAAAAGACAAGTTAATTAAATGAGCAATGGGGGGAGTTACAATATCTTTGTGTGATTTGACAACCATGGTGTCAAATTGGAAAGTATCTCTACTTTTGGAGCTTTTTAAGTAGCTGATGATTTTGTTTACTTGTAACTCATATGTCTCTACCAGCTGGCCGAAAACCTGGCCTGTAGCATTTATAGGAGCAATATCCAGTTTACTTTTCTTATTTTTTTTCCTAAATCATATACAGACTCAAGAAAATAATTATTAAATACAGAAGCAACAGTAAGATGATCTTCAATTACCTTTCTCTGTACTTGGAGTTTAAAATCTCCTAAAAATTTTGGGTCCCTCCTTGTGAGATTATCAATGTTTTTCCGGACCAATTTACTGTTACCTTTTGCCTCATTCAGTATATTGAGATAAAAACGAGATTTAGCTTCTCTTAGCTCTTGGATAACTTTGTTCCTTAAACCTTTATAAATCAGCATGTCAGTGTCTATACTAGTTTTAAATGCCCTCCTTAGTGCAGCATCTATAGATTTCATTAGTTTCCACAAATTTTCATTAAACCACAGTAAATTGTTTTGATTTCTAGATTTCATCTGTATCCTCACATTAAATCTTTCCCTCACAGAGTTGATTCTGTGAGTAAAAGTATCACAGCCATAGTCCAGATCATCAGAGGACAGTACATCATCCTAGTTCAAGCTGTTAATTTCACTGACAAATTCTTCTTGCTTAGCTCTGGGTATGCATTGAAGGATCATTGTCTTAGTTGCCGTGGTCTTAAATCTACTTTTAGTCAATTTTCTCACACATAGGGTTAGGTTATGATCTGATAAGCCAGTGATTAAATTATAAATTTTAGTTATTCTTTCTGGTTTGTTAGTAAATATTAGATCAATTTGTGTACTGGAGCATTTTGCAATCCTAGTTGGGCCTTTAACTAGCTCTAGTTGGAATTTCTCTTTGATTATTTTTAGTTTTTTCCCTATTAGATTTATCCTCCCAGTTCACATTAAAATCACTCATAAGTAATAATTCTTTGTTGAGATTGCACTCTTTCAAGACTTCTGTGAGTTGATCATAGAAATAGACATAGACGCCTATTATGTTAAAAGACATGTGTTGGAATAACATTATTTTTATCCCAACATATTCTAACGTGTTACCCACATTGTAAACCACATGTTCACATTTGATGTTGTCTCTCACATAAATAAGCACCCCTCCTCCTCTTCCATCAGGTCTGTCTCTTCTAAAACATTGGTATCATAAACACTTGCAGGAGTTGTTTGTTTCAACCATGTTTCAGTCAGACAGAGAAAGTCCAGATTTTAGTCAGGCTGAAGATGAGTTAGCTGATTGCTCTTTGCAGTAATGCTTCTGATGTTAAAATGTCCACCAAATAGCCCCTTCTGTTTGAGCTGTTTCAGCAGCAGGTTTTGTGAGAGAGACGCTGAACCTATCAAGGTCTCCACAGTCCAGTAGTGATTGGGACATCATGCCATGTACAAATGTTCTGGTCTTGACCTGCTTTACAATCCCACTGGGTGGAAATCTTTAGATCATTGTCGAAGGCTATTGTAAAAATCAATTGAACTTAATGCTATGATTGCATTGTTCGGTGCAACTCCACCCACAGTACCACTCTCTTCCCTAGAGGCAGCCTTTGTCACCCTACTAGCCAGACACTTGGTATTGCTCAAGTGGAAATCTCCAACAAGTCCTTTGCATACCCTACGGATAAGAGAAGTCCTTAATTTTGTCAAAATGGAAAGAATCAGGTGCATAATGAAGTGCTCTGCATACGTATATTTTAATATATTTTTATTTTATTATTAATTAATTTATGTCCTTAGTCTTGGTTTTTGCTTTTGGTTTGTAGTATTGGTCCTATCTTGGTTTTGTATTGTTTCTATCTTGCTTTTCATTTGCACATTTGCTTCATCACTATTGTATCATCAAATGTTAGGGTATTGTCTATCGGTTCTATCCACTGCTCTAGGACACCTTGTGGGGTGGGAGTTTCTCAGCAGTAGTCCAGTGTGCTGTCTGCTGAACTTAAACAGTTTTTTGTGAAAAAAAAAACAAAAAACGCTGGAGGCCCCTTTGGTTTGGAGGCCTATGAACACCAACTCTCAGTACGGTTTGAGACTTTCCTACAAAACATCAATAACACAAAAAAGTCTCCAATAAATACTGGAGCTTAGGATCAACAATAAATCAAAGCCTGAATCCAACCAACCAACAACACTGAGTAAACATATTCAAGCTATTAGCACTTTAAAGTTCTAGCATGGAGCACTAGAGCTAATTATTTTCCTTAATGGCTAACCCAACTAATGGAACAAGGACCAGAAAACTACAACATCCATCAGAGCTCCTCATTACTTGTGCTTCACCTGAAATCAGCCAGATTTCACAACAGCATGTCCTGGTTGTTGACATGATGCTTTGGCATCATGGCAGTGCACACAATCAGCAGGTGACATTTACAAAGTGTAATGGTCCCAGTGACAGATGCACCATGAGAGCATTGCTGGTTAAGCCACAGTTACACTTGCTATGCAGACAGCAAATGATTTCTAATACTGCTGGCTTTGTCCCATAGGTGTGAGCTGCTAAGAGTGTATGGGAGAACTCTGTGACAGAAATATGATGCATCTCATGGGAATCTACTACTGAAGGAATGTGGCTATGAGGAACAGCTTAGGAATCACAAACATGCAGCTCACCTGAACGGCACAGCCAGACACTAAAAGACTAAAACAGGCTAGAATAGAATAAACCAGAGCTGACTGGGTTGACAGGCCTCTATAATTCCACAAGGTCATATGATATGGATGGATACACAAGAACCATGTTTAGCTTCCTACTGATTCTGGGGACCCAGCCAGAGGTCCTCAGCTGATCAAGCAGACAAGGGTTCTGTTTCCACTGTAAACTACAGAGGCAACGCGGAGAATATTGACTTTAATGGACTTATTAGCACATGTTACAGGAATAATATTGTCTCAGCAGACTTCAAAGACTAGAAAGAGAGTCTGGTTTCAGCGGTCTGACTGCAGGTGATGTTGTGTTACCGGGGGGAGACAAAGTGAGAGGATGATGGAGTGAGGGAAGGAATGATAGTAAGAATACAACAGATAATCAGAAAATGAAATAAAAGCAAGCAAACTTTATTTCAAAATAATAGTTACAAATTGTTTTACAGGTAGAAGAAAATGGAAATAGGAAGATAGAGGATAAAAAGGAGACATTATATAAAACAGGAAAAAATAAATGTAAAAAAGGTATAAAATCAAGGTGAAGCCAAACAAAACTAAAGGTTTTGAAGACTTAGACTGCTCAAGAATTGAGGAGCAACAACAACAAAGGCTTCTTAACCTTTAGTTTTCAGACAGAAGTCCTGATGATGTGAGGCTCCCAGAGGTCAGAGTGCACAATAACTCATTTAAATTCAGAGGTGTCTGACCATGTAATGCATTGCATGTCAAGAGTAAAATAAATCCTAAAAGTGCCAACAATGCCAAGTGGTTTTGTTGAGAGCATGTGCATAATGTGCTGCTGATGTGCTGCGGTAAGCGTATTCTCTCATTTCTGTTTGCTGGCTGTGTTACTTGATAGCGTTTTTGCTGCTCTCAACTCAGTTAATTCTGCTATATTCTTCATTACTGTGGATAATTGCCCACTGACATTTAAACGTACACTTGTTCTGCTCAAGCACTCTTAGCTGGTGTTTTCACATGAGCATTCTGGGTGCAGGTGATTGATAATTGAGTATTGGGTATTTTCATTGGCAGTGTTTAGCAAACAACACTGACAGGCTTTTAATTTTGAATGATGTGTCTGATGTCTGATTTATTTGCAAAAAATGTGTTTTAGAATATCAAACTGTCTTCCTCTTGGAAGTGGGATCTTCCTGGATCTTCTACCATGGACATTCAGACAGCGGATGGTGCGAATTGAAACTATTGTACCTTGAACTTGAAGATCAGCTTGGATCTGTAATGAAATTTTTCTTGGTTCTTTCTCGACCATTTGAGCAATCCAGGCCAATTTTCCTCTTGCAACCTTGTCCAGAGATATTGGCTACAGTTCCATGGGCCTTTAACTTCTTAATAATATCGGCAACAGTGGCCACAGGAACATCAAGCTCTTTGGAGATGCTCTTGTAACCTTTATGTTGACCATGTTCGACTATTACCTTTTTTCTAATGTCTTCAGACCACTGTCTAGTTTTCCTTCTGTTTTCCATGTTAAATGTGATGCACCCAGTGGCACAAAACAGCAGAGTGAGTAACTTTCTCCTTTTAAACTGGCTGCATGAGTGATTATAAGATGAAAACATGTGATACTAATTAAAACAATAGTCTGCTTAAAGTATCACTACAAATCAATTATTTCTTACCACTTCTAAATTTTGTCCAGGCTATTTTAGACTGTCTTTGTAGAATAAGCGTGAATTCAGTTATTTTCACAACTTTTTTGTTTTGTTCCACTGCAAACCAAACATAGACATGCACTGATACTAAATATCTTTCAATTTCAACACTGTTCAGGGTGACTGGTGTATTATTTTAATAAAATTCAAGGGCACCAATAATTTCAACCATGTCTGTATATATGTATAATTATACATATATAGATAGATAGATAGATGTGATTTGATTTATTTATTTATTTATTTATTTATTGAATGGGACAGTGTGCAGTTTGACACATTAAAGATGCACTGCACCAGAGTTAGCTTGAAGCTAATTTGCATCTGTAGTCCCTGACAAAAAACATACAACAGCACAACAACAAACAGTAAAAAGCAGAATTTATTTCTCCAGTACCCCACAGTTATGGAAATGCACTGGCTTTTTGTCCAGAGTTTTTAAAGTTTGTTTGTATAAGAACTCAAGGTTTTATGGCTGTTTCTCCAGCTCTCCATCATAGCATGCATAAATTTCTTGGCTTATGGTTTTAACCTTTTTTTTTTAAAACATGTTTCTTAAAGTGCAAATTTGGATCCAGTGTCACACCAAGATATTTAAAATCAATAACTATGTCAATTTTTTCACCTTTGATGAGAATATCAGCGTTAGGAGGTTGTACCATAGTCTTAGAGAAAAAACATACCCTTTGTCTTGTTTACATTTAGACTCAGACATGATTGATCAAGCCAATGTGTGATCCTTTCCAATGCAATCATTAGCTTTGCAGCAGCTAACTCAGCTGTTTTTGCATGTGTGTACACAACGGTGTCATCTGCATACATTTGTAGTTCTGCATCATGACACTGTTGAGGGACATCATTAATATATAGGCTAAATAATAGGGGACCTAACACTGACCCTTGTGGAACACCCATTGTGCACTTCATGTTACTGGACAGTGTGTCACCAACTTTAACACATTGTATCCTATTAGATAAATATGAAGACATCCATGCCAGTGCTCTAGATGAGAGGTTAAATTTAGAGAGTTTCGATATTAAAACATCATGATTGACTGTGTTAAATGCTTTACGCAGATCTAAAAATACAGCACCAACTACTCCTCCTTTGTCAAATGTTGATTTAATTTGCTCTATTAAGTGCAAGGTAGCAGTTTTGGTGGAATGATTTGCTCTAAAGCCAAATTGCATACAATGTAGACCAAAATTGCTTGTATTAAGAAATGTTGTCAGTTGTTTAATGACAACTTTATCAGCAACCTTTGAGAGTACTGGCAGTATACTTACTGATCTGTAGTTACTGGCTTCAAGGTGGTCTTCAGATTTAAAAATAGGTGTGACAATGGCACATTTCCAGTCATCAGGAAAGGAGCTGTGTTTAAAAGACAAGTTAATTAAATGAGCAATAGGGGGAGTTAAAATATCTTTGTGTGATTTGACAAACATGTTGTCAAATTGGAAAGCATCTCGACTTTTGGAGCTTTTTATGGAGCTGATGATTTTGTTTACTTGTAACTCATTAGTTTCTGCCAGCTTGAAAACCTGGCCTGCAGCATCTATAGGAACAATATCCAGCTTCTTTTTTATACATTTTCTCATATACAATTTAATAAACTCATATACAAACTCAAGAAAAAAAATATTAAAGACAGAGGCAACAGTAAGATGATCTTCAATTAACTTTCCCTGTACTTGTACCTGGGTCCCTCCTTTTGAGATTATCAATGTTTTTCCAGATCAATTTACTGTTGCCTTTTGCCTCATTCAAAATATTGAGATAAAAACGAGATTTAGCTTCTCTTAGCTCTTGGATAACTTTGTTCCTTAAACCTTTACAAATCAGCATGTCGGTGTCCCTTCTAGTTTTAATTGCCTTCCTTAGTGCAGCACCTCTAGATTTCATTAGTTTCCACAAATTTTCATTAAACCACGGTAAATTGTTTTTATTTTTAGATTTTATCTGTATCCTCACATTAAATCTTTCCCTCACAGAGTTGATTCTGTGAGTAAAAATATCACAGCCATAGTCCAGATCATCAGAGAACAGTACATCATCCTAGTTCAAGCTATTAATTTCATTGGTAAATTCTTCTTGCTTAGCTCTGGGTATGCATTAGAGGATCATTGTCTTAGTTGCCGTGGTCTTAAATCTACTTTTAGTCAATTTTCTCACACATAGGGTTAGGTTATGATCTGATAAGCCAGTGATTAAATTATAAATTTTAGTTATTCTTTCTAGTTTGTTAGTAAATATTAGATCAATTTGTGTACTGGAGCATTTTGCAATCCTAGTTGGGCCTTTTACTAGTTGTTCTAGTTGGAATTTCTCTGATCATTTTAGTTTTTTCCCTATTAGTTTTATCCTCCCAGTTCACATTAAAATCATCCATAAGTAATAATTCTTTGTTGAGATTGCACTCTTTAAAGACTTCTGTGAGTTGATCATAGAAAGTGTCATCTGTAGAAGGGGGCCTATAGACACCAATGATGTTAAAAGACATTTGTTGTTATAACATTATTTTTTATCCCAACATATTCTAACGTGTTACCCGCATTATAAACCACATGTTCACATTTGATGTTGACTCTCACATAAAAAAGCACCCCTCCTCCTCTTCCATCAGGTCTGTCTCTTCTGAAACATTGGTATCCGGGTACTGTGAACACACTCACAGGAGTTGTTTGTTTCAACCATGTTTCAGTCAGACAGAGAAAGTCCAGATTTGAGTCAGACACAAGAGTTAGCTGATTGCTCTTTGCAGTAATGCTTCTGATGTTAAAATGTCCACCGAATAGATCCTTTGGTTTCAGCTTTGGGTCCCATAAGACTTTTGCATGATTGACAGTTTGGAAGGTTTTGAATAACCTCTGCCTCCTCACTGCAGCGTTTCGACATGCAGTGGTGTCAGCAGCAGGTTTTGTGAGAGAGACACTGGACCTATCAAGGTTTCCACAGCCCAGTAGTGAAAAGTTATTCATGGAGCCATCATGCCTGGTGTTAACAAAGTTTAGTCTGTTAAGGGAGAAGCCTGGCTCAGAAAGTTGCTGCTCATTCGTCACTGGCACCAGAGGAGTCCCAGACACACTCGGGCACAAATCAGCATCGAAGTTCTGCAGCACTCCAGGAGTCACTGGTCCAGGATTTAGCTGAACATCTCCGGAAAGCAGGATCAGCATGAAGAGGAGACCTGCTATTCTCTGAAATGGGGTGGCAGATG
Source organism: Thunnus thynnus (assembly GCF_963924715.1). NCBI lineage: Eukaryota > Metazoa > Chordata > Actinopteri > Scombriformes > Scombridae > Thunnus > Thunnus thynnus. Next base: position 34,643,974 of record NC_089524.1, on the reverse strand, counting down.
ACTGGTCCACTGGATCAGTGATTTGCTCTGGTACCTGGGCTCGTCTGTGCCGCAGGACAGAGGAATAGATAGATTGCAAAATATCCCAGTAAATTATGATGAAAACTCACTGTAGGAGTGTCAACTGGCCATGAGCCAGCATTTGTTCCAAGCCCAATCACTTGGTGTCCCAGTTGTTTTCCATCAATGTTGACTGCTCTGGCCAGACAGACACATACAGGCAATACAGCAATGAGTACCAGCAGTAGTCCAAAAAGCACTCCGTGAAACTCAGCCCAGGTGTTTTTGCTGATGAAACACTGCTTTGAATTTGACGCAGGTTTTGACAGGCATGCTCTGTGGTACGATAAACAGCCTCAGAGGACAGTCCTATGTAGCAATCCCATCCAGGATCCCGGTGGCCAGAGGGTAGAAGCTCCTCTTAAGCCCCTCAGCACTGGCCTGGTGTACCTGGGACCTCCTCTCGACCTCAGCGGGGAGAAAAGGCCTCCATCCGGGCGGTTAGGAACCCCAGAAGATCCATGTGGCCAGGCCCTTTTTTCTTCGATGTTGAGATGGATGTGCAGATGGTCTTACTTGATATTTAATCTGATGTTTATGTTTCAAAACCTGGACTGGCCTGGTAGCAGAGTCGGCAGGGAGGTGAGCTGACCATCTCCCCATCCTGATGAGTGACCCCAGTCATATGCCATTGCTTCTTGAGTCCAGAGTGCATAGAGAGCCTCCAGCATGGGTGGATAACATTACCAGCAAGGATCCTTTAAGTTTTCTGTTTTTAAAAAAACAAACAAAAAAAGCCAAACAAAAAACAAAACTCTTCTGTTAGCTTCTTTAGTGCTGTATCTCCTTTGGAATATTGGTAACAGCAGGTAGCAGTTAGCAGTTAGACAGCTAGCTAGTTGTTTTTATTTTAAAAATATATCCAAAGATGATGTTTTCTCTTCTCTTCTTGCTGATCAATCCTATTACTTCCTTTCTGAAGATTTTTTAGTGTTAATTTGCAAAATGTTCAATGTAATCAGGAGCTCACTCCCAGTGCAGCCACTCCTCCGGAATAGATATTTGTCCTTGTATATCTACATCTTTCTCCTTATCCTTATATATATATATATATGTATATATATATATGTATGTATATAGTTGTGATCCTTATATATATATATATATATGTATGTATATAAGGAGAAAGATGTAGATATACAAGGACAAATATCTATTCCGGAGGAGTGGCTGCACTGGGAATGAGCTCCTGATATATATATATATATATATATATATATATATATATATATATATATATATATATATATATATATATATATATATATATATATATAACAAATATAGAGTTATATGCAGCAATCCCCCCACAGCTGTGTCTCCCCATTTACACACGAGGCACAGCAGCATAACTTCATTATTTAGTTGTCCCAACATGCCGACAGGATCGGTCAGGATCCAATGTTAATTAATGTTCTGTGTTCTTCTACACATCCAAAAGGTCAGCTGTTACATACACACTGTTCAGCTGAGTAGGCGGTCCTTCAGTGTGGCCCAGGACACATTGCATTTACACTGCTAAAAGAATGTGGCCACATGCAGCCCAGACACCTCCGAATGTGATCTGAGTGATCGGCTCTCAATGCGTCTTGGTTGCGTTCACACCTGTACTTAAAGCCGTCCACTTGTAATTGAATCGCCTGAGACGCAGGTTAATGCCAAGTGTAGACAGGGCCGGAGACTGGAATATTTAATTTGCATTAAAGGAACTGCATTAAGCTGGTTTAAGTCCAATTTGTGCAGTTTGTGCAGTTTGTACATGTTAACGATGAATCCTCCATACATGCAAAAATTAGACATGCAGTTCCACAAGGTTTTGTGCTTGGACCAATACTATTCATGTTATATATGCTTTCTTTAGGTAATATTATAGGAAACACGTCATAAATTTTCATTGTTATGCAGATGATACCCAATTTATCAATGAAGCCAGATGAAACCAATCAGTTAACAGAACTCCAAACATGCCTTAAGGACATAAAGACCTGGATGACTGCAATTTTCTGCTACTAAACTCAAAACTGAACACTGCCCTGGCCTCCGGCACCACCATAAGGTATTGGGACTTGCTGTGCTTCTCTGTGTGTCTCTCTCTCCTCTCCCCTCTCCCCCTCCCTCTTTCTCTCTCAACCCAACTGGTCATGGCAGATGGCTGCCCACCTAGAGCCTGGCTCTGCTCAAGCTTTCTTCCCATTAAAGGGGAGTTTTTCCCTGCCACTGCAGCCAAGTGCTTGCTCATGGGGGAATGTTGGGTGTCTGTAAATTAGAGTATGTAGTGGTAGAGTAGTAGTAATTAGAGTATTGTCTAGACCTACTCTATGTGAAAAGTGCCCTGAGATAACTTAAGTTGTGATTTGCTGCTATATAAATAAAATTGACTTGACATCACTATAGAGGTCTTGTCCAGCTGGAGTCCAGGCAGAAACGATTTACTGAAGCAAGTGAACAAGATGTTACAGTAGTCAAGGTGTAGTGTAATAAAAAAATACATGACTTTTTAAGAATCTTTAGACTTTTGTCTGATTATTTTTTAAAACATTAAAACATGTTAGTATACTGTATACCATACATGTGAGGTTTGCTTGGACATGTTATTGTGTGTGTGTGTGTGTGTGTGTGTGTGTGTGTGTGTGTGTGTGTGTGTGTGTATGTAGGGGATGGGAATGGATCAGACTGGTTGGGTCTCAGCGTCAGAGCAGCAGTGACTTTATTAAACAAACCTGATGGTTGGAGTTTGTTTTCTGTAGCCCCTCTGCCCTCACTCCACCTGCTGTCTGGGAATGTTCACCAGCTGTGGGAACACACAGACATGCACACATGCACACACACACACACATACACATATACACACACACACACACAATCATGAATGTCAGACTTTTCATAATAAATCCAAAAGGTATGCGCATTTACAGTCATATGACAGAGGGGGACTTTGAAAACGAGATACAATATACATTATTTTCTTAATCAGAGAGAGAGAGATTAGTGATTATGTATACATTTTTTAAAAAATGTTTTTGAACTTATTAAAAACAGACAACCAGTGTGATTAAGTGAACCAGTCACCGATTATACTCACAAGGTACAGAAAGCCCCTTGTAAGTGCTGTTGAATTCAAAGTTTATTCAAACCTCCCTATCTTTGTCATTTGTACATATTATATGGAAACATACAATACATACTAAGGGTGTGCAGAGAGCCCAGTATTTGTATTAGTATCTGTATTTGCTGAGGCAGCAAAATTATTTATATTTGTATTTGTATTACAATAAAAGTGGAAATAGGCGTAAAAATCCAGTTTTTGTTTTTATTATGCTTTTATTTTTAGGATATTAAAGGGTTAATAAGTAATAAGTGTTTATGAATAAAACAAAAACAAATATTTTTTAAAATATTTGTATGAAATAATAAAAAAACGCCAGTATTTGTGCTTTGCTAAATAACATATTTGTGAATGGGCACACACCTAATACATACGCACAATTGAACACATTATTTAAAATAACACATACACACAATAACACTTTTTTATTTCTACCTTCTGCATACAACAATTTTTAATGTTTTACTCTGATTTATGCACTTTATTTGAATTCAAATTCTGATTTTTTATTGCAGTCTTTTTTATTCATACATTGATGATGTTTTGATGTTTTTTCTGTGTGTGTGTGTGCGCACGCTGAGTTCTGAGACCTGCTGAGCCAGGAAAACCAGGTGTGTAAATGTCTGTATGAGTGCCATTTTACGTGAACATGATATGAGCAGAGTATATATTATATACAGCTAACGTACTTTGCATTGCAATGTAGCCAGCTAAACCATTAGCAATGATAAGCTTAGTTGTGCCTCCTCTTGGTTAGTGACACCAAACTGATCTAGTCTTATGTTGGAAAAAGTTTTGTATTTTATTAGCCTGGTAGTCCTACAAACAGTTTGCAACCAAAAAAATGGAAGTTTACTCAGTCACTTTGAGTAATTAGCCGTTTTCAACTCTCATTGGTGAAATTGCCATTGTATCATGGGTTTTGAGGATTTTCCATCATGTCGTCCTAGTAATAATGGTAGTAGGTATCTGATATGACGCTCACTTTGGTTTGAGACATTTGAGTGGCTGGGTGTTCAGGCCTGTTGCGAATGGGCCCTAAAGACGGTGGCTCCAAATCATTCAAAATCAGTCCCAAAAAATAACCAGAATGATTAGATCATATATGTTGCAGCTTCAGTATGAATACATCTTTACAGTATGTTACCATTTTACACCAGCAGTCATGGGTAAAAGGCTTCATTGTGTCAGTGTTGTCTTCCCAGCACTGCCTGTATATTCAGTGGACAGTTTCCTGAAGAGCAGTAAAAACAAGCACATTCCTGTGCAGTTGTAGCAGGTGTGTGCAGCTACTTGTAGCTTGGTAGGAAGGCTAGAGCCTTCGCAGCAGTGTTATAACCTACAAACACTAGTAGCCTCTGTGTTTTCAATCGGGAGGCTATGATTGAAAAGGATACACTGGTTCTTTGATCCCAGCACTGTCCCACCTTTCAGTGTTTGACATAACATTTACACAAATCCTTACCAGTTCATTCTGAATGGAGCCACCTCAGATTTCTAAAACAGAATAACATTTCAGTTTGAGTTTTGTAGTTTAGAGCTTTGACACAAAGCCCTTCAAACAATAATTTATCAAACAGGAGCATAACGCACAAGTAAACAGGTGTTTGTATAGCAACTGTGGATCCATAGACACTCCTCAGGCATTGGTGGTATACCGCCTTCGTCGGGCTGTCGTGCTGTGACATATTAGTTTTTACTGAATGATTTATAGCTGTTTAGCTTTGAAAATAATGACCAGGCTTTCCTGTTAGCTTGCTCTGTGCATAAAATGATAACTCAGTATAATTTAAAATTTTTCCTTATCTGTTTATGGTGCTTTCACACTGAACATCCTGTGCCAGTTCACTTCAGTAAATTTAAACTGGTTTAAAGCTATCAGTCAACCTCTGTTGCGAACCAAACAACTGGTCCTGTAAAGGTGGGTGTTAGTCTTGTTTCAAGTGAACTGTTGTTCTTTTATCATAGCAGATAAGTGATTTTAGCTGGAATTCAAAATCTTACCTACTACTAAGGTCATTGGCTTGTCGTAAATGCTTGTGCACATCAGCATGTGAGTGCAGGGATTACCCTGGATCAATCAGAAAGTGAAAGGAATTAGAAGTATGTAGTGCTTGTGTCTTCCTTTATGTGTTATGGCAGTTCTTCATTAAAAAGTAAGTGAAACGTACAACCACTACCTCCACCAGGTAATATTACAGTAAAAGACACCTCTTGGTGTAATCATTATCAATTCACTAGTCGTCTCCACTTTTAATACTCATCAGATCTTTCTTTGTAAGCACTTTGTGACACCAGAAAAGATCAATAACCACATCAGGTACAGTAAAGTGCAGCATGACCTGCTGTCAATCCCCAGAATTTGATTTCCCCGTGTATCACCGAAGATGCAGGATAGAATGTGGTTTTAATCTTTACATAGCTTTTATATAAAGTTGTCTGGGCTAATCTCCCCTGTGCACACCAGGGACCAGATGTAGTAACAAGGCATATGCACAAAAACCATACACACAACATTTCCCACACCAAACTGGTAACTGGTTTTACCACAGCGATCTGGTGATATGACGAGTGGAGATGAAATATAAGGTGAGAGATGTAATATTAGAGTGTAGAATAAAGACCCTGCATGTTTCAAAAGCAGACAGCACAAGCCTCAAACAACAGACCAGCTCTTTCTTCAACACCCAAGGAATGCTGGTCCATAAAGTGAGAGCCAGAACCAGACCATCTAAACAACCTCCTGCAAACAGAAAGGATCAGATAAGTAACTCCTCATCTTCCTCATGGTCACCAAACCAGACCACTGACCCAAACCATCTTTGATCTTTGATGTGTGTGTGTGTGTATGTTTGTGACAAGATGGCGACGGGGCCTAACGTGATGACGTTGTCGGTCTGTGACGCGGACGTGACTATGGGAGGAAGTCACGTCACGCAAGAACTGAATGGTGGAAGTATGGCGGTGTCTGGGTTACACAATAGCAAGATGGCGTTGCCTAGTGGTTGGCGTCTTGCACTCACCAAATTCCGTGTTACACACATGTCTGATGGTGGAAAAGCAACGCTTTGTCCGACATTATCTGACCATCAGATGTGTAAAAAGATGTCAGTGTGTGTATGTGCATGCGCACGCATGTGTGTGTGTTAGTCGCAAGAGAGGGAGAAGACGGAGAGGGAAAGCGATCGTGAGGGGAAGAGAAGCAGTTCCTTTGTCCACAGACAGCAACAGTCTGCAACGCACGTTGTCTGGTTTCTGATCGACAAAGCAACTTACTTACTCACAGTGGCACAAACACAGCAGTAGTCCTGAGCGGGACAAACACAAAACAGCAGACGGCGGCTGTTCTCACACGGTCAGCGAATCTCACGGTGAGCTGGCTGATTCTCGGCGGCGTGGCGGAGAAAACAGCAGAGTTGACTCGGTGAAGAAGAGCGGGGCAGAGAAGTTCCACGTCTTCCTGAAGAAACTCCGTTTCTTCCTCCTGCAGGGGATTTTGAGGGCGCTGGTTGCAGCAGCGGTCTCTCTCGGATTCAGGGATGGTGTTCGGGTGAACACGGGCGAAGTCTCGTCTCGTCCGGTGAGGGGGAAAACACGTGCGTGGGATACTCCCTTTAGTCAGGCTGACTCAGAGGGACAGGAGTTCCCCCTAGCTCAGCGACATGGGAAAGGGGTGTTCTTCAGGGCACGTTCAGTTTTTAAAGAGACAGTGATGTCATGGCTGCGTCATCAGGACGCTCCGCTGTGCAGGAACGTCTCTGCCAATGAGATGTATGATGTATGTTGACTGTTCCCTGCTGAGGTGTGAAAATCGCAAAGCGTCACTGGAAATGGAGTTTGCAATGGACTCCCATTGTCTGTAAGCAGCATTTTGGCGCTCCAACTGGATCTCATGAAATCCTCTTATAACCCTTTGGATTGTGCACTGTCATTATGCTACAGTAGAACAAGGCTGTTTGTCTTAGATCTTAAAACACTGACATGTTGGAGATACAAGGCTTTCACCTGACAGCAACAACATGTTTGTGCATGAATCCAACATACTCACAAATCTATAATGTATTCATATATCTATGTATGCACACACACAGACACATACTCACACATTTGGAGGCAATTAGATCTCATGTGGGAAGGATTAATCCTCCCTCATGAGTAATTGCATTAATTGCTTGTCTGTTGTTCTTTCCATTCTGGTGTGTGTGCTACTCCTGTCAAAACTGACATTCAGTCTGATGGCCAGGGCCGAGGTGCCTGCTGACATTAAAAATACACATTGTTGAGATTGCATGCAACACAAAAACAGGCACACACATACAAATATGCACATTGCAGGATATGAGCCTTTGAACTATAGCCAGATGTTGATTGTCATGTGTTTGCCAAGCAGTAAAATGTAGGCCCTGCTGATACTTTACTCTCTGTGTCTCTCAGAGAGGAGTGTATAGGGAAAGAAACAGATTTAAAGATAAGATATAAACTATAGATGTAACAACAGTGGTTATTGTGTTCTGTTGCACATCTTTATGAGTGATAAATCCTGCAAGTAATAATACAGGAAACTGACAGCAGCTCAGGTTCTGCATGAAATTGATGATATGGCATTTCTTTGATTTCTTAAAACAGCAACACCAACAATGAACTGATCTACTAAGAAGTATGTGTGTGAATCCAAAGCCTGATATATCTTATTCCTCTGTGCTGCTGTGGTAAGTGGTAAAAGATTGGTTAAAGTGAAACATGTCTTTAGATAGAGTAGGAAGCATGACAGGAAAAAATCTCAACAAATAGATTAAGTCTTCCTGAGGTTTCATTAATCCACCACTGAAAATAATCCATTTCAAATGCAATTATTCCTCCTGTTTGAATAACGTTTGCGAAGAACTCCAGATGCATAAAAGATGTGTATGCACAAGAACCATACGCCGTTTCCCGCACTTAAACTGTATATATAAACAGAATGTGTGGTGAGAATGTGTGGACCTCACGCATTATTTACATGAAGTGTACACATGTTTTTCTAAAGTGATCTGAGGGGGATGTGATGAGATGGAGATGAAATATAAGGTGAGAGACAGAATGTTTTAGTAAAACATTGTTTGTCTTGGTTGATAACCAGCTCCACTGATCCTGTAATTACTTTTGTTTGATTAATTTATTATTCTTTTAATTTACATAAGGGTCAACATTTTATTTTGCTCCTAATATTCTTTTTATTTTATCCTTTGTTGTGACACACCCTGTAAAGTTGGATGAAGATATGAGTGCTACGAACTAATCATTGATTACATTTCTGAGATATCATTGCCAACAATAGTTTACAGGTCCATGTGATTAATTAATGATAGGGACATTATAAAGAGCCACAGAACTGTGCATAATGGTTGCGCGTAATGACAGCTGTTCTGCTGTTGTAGAATCTTGCTGGTGCAACACAGTCGGTGAAATGGCACTTCTTTACCGTTTGTTTCATTGACAGGTATACAGACTGGTGGAGCAGGCAGCATTTTGACATGAAAACAGCTGGTTCAGGGCATGTCTTCCTCCATTTATAGCAAATTGTGGGAGTAGAAATGAAACATGTGCATTTGTGCCCAGTTCCACAATGACTGAGATTTATTAAATAAAACCATACGTACGCACAGCTTTATAAATCTGACAAAAAGAATGTGTATGCATATTCCTGGCTTTGTGCGTACACACAGTTTTAGTCATGAAACTACACAGAGTTTTATGTGCATTTGGCCCCAGCTGTTTTAGGAAATTACTGAGCCTTTTTAAGAATTAAACTACAGCTGATCCAAAGAATTCTATCTTCAATAGAAAACAGTAGGCTTGGAACTGTGTGCAATAGACCCAAGTACGTTTGAGGTTTGAGGAATCCATTAAACTTACCACCAATCCTATTATTATTATGTAATCAGTATTTGAATATGAACATGGCCTTTGAATTACACTTAACTGCTCTCTCCTTCTTTACCTTTATGGAAAAAAAACATGCTTACAGACAAACATGCTAATTTATATATTATGTTTTCCATCCTCTCATGTATTTAGATAAGACACCTGATTAACTCTACTCAAACAACTGTCCTCTTCCAAGATTCAGTTTGTTTTATTCTTATAATTCACACTATTTATTATGAATACATCAGAAAATATGGACTGAGTTTTAGGCACCACTACACAGGACAGTTGGAATTCACATGATTAAATATATAAAGATTTAGCACTATTGACAGCTAGGAACTCTATAAAAATAGAGTTGGCAAATAAATAGTGATATGGCTTATTATGAATTCAAATGGGAAACTGCAAGAGATTTACAGCCTTTGGCATTTCCATATGAATTTTGTCTTGCTAAAGACCCAAAAATAAATGATCTGAATCTTCATATCTAAACCCCTATAAGTTTAATGATGGTAGATGTGGAGTATGCATTAGTTCTGGAGTTGGTGTACGTCCAATATACACAAGAATGAGAGGGAAGTCAGAAATGGTTAGTACTACTATCTAATACATTATTTATGTAAAGTCATACATTTCCTATTGTTCTTACTCCTGGTCTTTCACTGTCTGGATTATACGATATCTCCCTGATTCCAGGAAATCCTGACAGATGTAAGAACTGTAAACTAACCTCATGCATGAGGAAGTTGAGGATCTCAATGATAATTTCCTCTGGCATGAACAATATGGTACCACACACAGTCAGTGGCACATGATTAGTTTCTGCTCCACCCACCAACATAATATTGCTTCAAACAAAAAGGAAGAAAAGCTCATCATCCTGGTTAACTACTTCCCAATTCACTATGGTCCAACGTTAACAAGCTACTAGAACCTTGTAGGATGATTTGGATGATTCATAGATAATTCATGGGTAAAACAGCTTTTCTTTCATTTCAAACCAAGAGACATGGTGAATACCCTGAAGTGACCTCTTTGCCAAGTGGGTGTCTGTTAGCAGGACATTGCCCAAAACTTAAACACTGACAAAATGAAGATTAAACAGACCTCCCGATAAACCATTTCTGATCAATAATTTGTAGGGATGCACGATATTATCGGCACGTCATCGGTATCGGCCGATAAAAGCTCTAAAATGAAATATCAGCATCGGCCTGGAATGAATTTTTTCTGCCGATTATGAGAGGCTGATTTGTTGCCTTCTCCTCCACCGTCTGACTGTGCTTCCCTCCACGGACTGTTTCACCATGACTGTCCCGGTGCTTCCTCCGGAGGCTCCACTTCACTCAAGCTGCCCGTCAGACCTGCTGCTTCTTCTAGCGGAGGCTAGCTGGTTGTGCTTCCCTCCGGTAATGCTGCTGCTAACACTCTGCTAGCCTCTCAGCTAACGTTAGCCCTGGCTCTCCGTGTGGATCCAACCGGAGCACCAAGCCCCGATTTGTTATTCAGGATAAAGTGGGAAGAAGCAGCGGGCCTGATGGGCAGCTTGGGTGAAGTGGAGCCTGCGGAGGAAACACCGGGACCGACAGGGTGAAATAGTCCGCGGAGGAGCGGCTATGTTTGGCTGCACAGGTAGGAAACACGTCGACTGACAGGATGTACCACTCTGTTTGGGAAAAAAAATCTTCTTTTTGGTTTATAACGGCGGTTGGCAACCAGTGTATTAGGTGCATTACCGCCACCTTCTGCTCCAGAGTGTGGACCAGAGATTATATCCTACACATTAATTCTGTCTGTCTAACAAACTCAGTGAAAACTCTACTGCTCAACCCACTTGGCAGGTTCATTAAAGTTTTAATGCTCCAGACTTCCTAAGTTCTACCTTCATATATTGTCTTTCTTGATCATACTTAGTACAATCTATGCTTGCATGTATAATAGTCTCCTCAGCCAGCTGGAAAAAAATATGTGCATATATCGGTATTGGCATCGGCAATTGGCCACAATGAGTTAGAAATATCGGTATGTCGGATATCGGCAAAAAATTCAATATCGTGCATCCCTAATAATTTGAATTATGGCCTGAACTGAATGCATAAACTGACCCTAAGGCCACTTGGACCAGAGAAAGACCAAACAACCCCCCTCCTTAAATGGGACACAGACTCTCTTATCTCACCAGATCAAAGCAATAAACTCTAACACACATTCCTGAGGACTTTAGTGATTTTTTTTATTTCAATTTCAATTATTTCAATTTTTATTTATATAGCGCCAAATCACAACAAAAGTCATCTCAGGGCACTTTTTGTGATCAAGGTTTGATGTCAAATAACATTAATATTAAAAGATAATTTCTTTAGACAAGTTGAATTAGCTTTCCCTTAGCATTCCCCATTGCAATATGTTAAGCCTCGAGTCACACACTTCGAGCCACTCTTGCCGAATCATTTTCCTTATTGTTTTTATTACCATTCATAGGCCTTATTATTTATTTATTTTATCTTATTTTCATTTTTTCTGTATATTATTTTATGCTTTATCATGTATCCTTAAGACGTTTAGCTATTAATGAATTAATAATAGTGACCACATAGTGGCCATTTGAGAAAACGACTGCTCAGTTGTCAGTGTAAAATCACCTTTGCAATCTTCAGATTATTCAGATTCTGTGTGTGAATGAGGTCTTAGCCTGGCTAACTAACGACAGCTTCAGGTTTCTAGTTGGGTTCAGGTGTTAAAATGGGTTGGGTCTTAAAGATGCATGTTTGATTAAAAATTTTGATAGCACTGTATATTATATGAAACTATGGTAATACAGATGCAAAATAAGCAAATATTTCAAAACGTATGAATCCAGACATCTTGAGTTCACTTGCAGTGTCCTGTGTTCAGCAGTCCCTGTCCCTGGAGGCCTGGACTATGATATTTTCACAGTTTGGAAACTGTTACACACACATCTATCAGTGATAAAGGGTTAATTAATTGCACACACACATCTAGCTGGCTGGACACAATGAGTGGAAAGCTGCCAGGTGTGGAGACAGTCCAGAGGGGAATTTTCAATGCTCACTTTTCTGAAATTCACATCATTTGCAGCAAATCTGGCATGGCCAAACAGCCCAGATTTGAAAGGATTCAAAATTCTTTAAAGTGGAGGCGAGCTTCCTGGAATGGAATGCAGAAACTGGAAGAAGAAAATACACACAACCTGCAATGCAAAATTGAATTGCATTCAACACTAGTAGCAGGAACAATTTGTTTTCTTCACTTTCTGATGCACTGGAGTTATTGTATGCATTTATAGTATGTGTGCTGTTAGTGACTTTCTGTTCCTGCATATATTGTTATCTGAGTATTTTCAATATGTATATTCAACATCCCTGAAGATCTGTCATCATCCAAACGCAAGGCAGCATCACTGCCCAAACAGTGCTTTTCCTCACAGTAATAAGCTATTTGCAGGAAAATAAATACAGCAAAACATTAGTTTAGAAAGGAGTCTGTCTAACACACTGACAGACAAGACAAGACCTTCTGAGATCTAATTACAAGAGATGAAACAAACAGAGCTGCCCCAGAGGCCATATGATAGAAAAAATATTAATGTGGTGAAAAGTGCGTACAGTTTAATAAATCAAGGGAATGGATTGTTAAACCCATACACACAGTTAATGGCTGAGATTGGCCCGTTAAACCTTCGTCCAGTCTCCTCCTGCTCTCTGTGATCACCTATACTGTGTTTTAAGTATATAATGCCACCAAAATATACACTCACTTGCCAGTTTATTAGGTCCACTTAGATAAAACTAATGCAGTATAAAACAGCCCTGCAATAAATCCTACCGTTATGAAGGTCATAATCGTCAGTTTTAGAAAAGTGTATATTTTATGGTCATTTTGGAGGCTGTTTGTGGTGCTATTGAACTGTTATTCTGAAAGGTATTTCTAATATTTAGTGTACCCTAATTCATATAAAAGGTCAGCACTGTCAAGATGCTTTGCTATTATTCAACTGTGTGAATTTCCATGTCAGAGTTCACCACAGTTCACTCCGTGCAAAAGATTTGTAATTGATGATGGTGGTGCAAAAAATTGTATTGATTTGCAGTTAACCTTCCCTCTAAGGGGACAAGTGGACCCAAAAAATGCCAGCAAAATGACCCCAAAGCATAACAGAGCCACCGGATCCCCTCACTGTAGGGGTCAAGCATTCAGACCTGTGCCAGTTCCTTTAAATAGTGGGGTTTTTACGAATATTTATTTCGTACAAATATTTTAAAAATTATTTTTGGGAGGAAAAGAAACATGCCAAATACCAGTGTGCAGGTTGGTTACATTGCTATCTCAGTCTCTCCTCTGCTCCACTGTTACGTGTATCAGCAGGTCTCAACAAGGCGAGTCACATCCACCTGCTACATGATGCACATTTGCTTATTTGGACATTACTCCCAGAGCTGGCGGTGTTCCCCAGAGATAAAGCTGAGCTACTGACATACACGAAGCCAAGGGACTCTTCATAACATGTTGTTCCCCTTTTCCTTTCCACAAAGTTAGGTTGTAAAAAATAGGCAATAAATGAAAAGTGCAAAGTAATAATTGCCTTTGAAGTTCTTCCCTACACATTACACACTGTGCTGTCTCTGTGTTATGGGTGTATGAATAGGTAGAGGTCTATCTGTACCAAGGCAAAGAGCTGAGCTTTAGATCTGGGAGACTGCAGTTTGAGATCCAGTGTTGGGACCTCCCTTGTAAGATTTATTCATTAACTTTATTCATGAACACTTATTGTAACACTTTAATTTTCTAAAATTAAAAGTGTAACAAAAACAAAAACATGATTTTTAAGCCTGTTTCTACTTTTATTCTAATACAAATACAAATAATTTTGCTGCCTCAACAAATATAGATACAAATACATATACTGGGCTCATCTCCCTCTCACCCCCCTCCCATGGGGGGGTGGTGGTGTGTCTTCCTAAAGCTTGGGTCCTCTACCAGAGGCCTGGGAGTTTGAGGGTTCTGCGCAGTATCTTAGCTGTTCCTAGGACTGCACTCTTCTGGACAGAGACCTCAGATGTTGTACCTGGAATCTGCTGGAGCCACTCTCCCAGTTTGTGGGTCACAGCCCCCAGTGCTCCAATTACCACCGGCAACACTGTTGCCTTTACTCCCCACATCTTTTCTAGCTCCTCTTTCAGCCCTTGGTATTTTTCAATCTTCTCGTGTTCCTTCTTCTTGATGTTGCTGTCGCTTGGGATTGCTACGTCTATCACCACTGCCTTCTTCTGTTGTTTGTCGATAAACACAATGTCCACACATGTCCACAATGTTGGTTAGCCATCACCAGCTTGTCAGTCTAGATCTGGAAGTCCCACAGGATCTTGGCTTCGTCATTCTCAACCACCTTAGGAGGTGTCTTCCATTGTGACCTTGGGACCTCCAACCCATACTCAGTGCAGATGTTCCTATACACTATGCCAGCCACTTGGTTATGGCGTTCCATGTACGCTGTTCCTGCCTGCATTTTACACCCTGCTATTATGTGCTGAACTGTCTCAGGAGTATCTTTGCACAGCCTGCACCTGGGGTCCTGTCTGGTGTGGTACATCCCCGCCTCTATTGATCTTGTACTGAGTGCCTGTTCTTGTGCTGCCATGATTAGTGCTTCTGTGCTGTCCTTCAGTCCAGCCTTTTCCAGCCACTGGTAGGTATTCTTGATATCAGCCATCTTCCTGATGTATTCCTGGATGTTGTTTGTTTCGTCCTGGACAGTGGCTCTGACGCTGACCAGTCCTCGGCCTCCCTGGTTCCGCTTAGTGTACCGTCTCAGGGTGCTGGACTTGGGATGAAACCCTCCATGCATTGTGAGGAGCTTTCTTGTCTTGATATCAGTGGCCTCTATCTCCTCCTTTGGCCAGTTTATTATACCAGCGGGGTATATGATGACTGGCAGGGCGTACGTGTTGATGGCCCGTATCTTGTTCTTCCCATTCAGCTGACTTTTCAGGACCTGACTTACTCTGTGTAGGTATTTGGCTGTGGCTGACTTCCTTGCGGCCTCCTCAAGGTTCCCATTTGCCTGCGGGATCCCAAGGTATTTGTTGCTGTCCTGAACATCTGCAATGCTGCCTTCTGGTAGCTCAACCCCCTCAGTCCTGATCATCTTCCCTCTCTTTGATACCATCCGACCACACTTAACTAGTCCGAATGACATTCTGATGTCGTTGCTGTAGATCCTGGTGAGGTGGATCAGTGAGTCGATGTCTCGCTCATTCCTGGCATACAACTTGATGCCATCCATGTAGAGGAGGTGACTGATGGTTGTTCCACTTCGGAACCGTTACCCGTAGCCACTCTTTGAGATGATCTGGCTGGGGGGGTTCAGGCCTATGCAGAACTATGCGGGGATAGTGCATCACCTTGGTATATGCCGCACTTGATGGTAACTTGCGCAACTGGCTTTGAGTTGGCCTCCAGAGTTGTTTTCCACAGCCCTTCTTGATGAAGGCTCTTAGTGTCCTGTTGATGTTGTACATTTCTAAGCATTCCAGTATCCATGTGTGTGGCATTGAGTCATAGGCCTTCTTGTAGTCAATCCAGGCGGTGCACAGGTTGGTCTGCCTGGTCTTGCAGTCTTGGGTGACTGCTCTATTGACCAGTAGCTGGTGCTTAGCACCCCTGGTATTACTACCAATTACTTTCTGGGCCCTGCTCATGTATTGGGCCATGTGCCTGTTCATCTTAGCCTCTATGATGCCTGACAGAAGCTTCCATGTTCTACAGAGGCAGGTTATTGGCCGGTAGTTGGATGGGATCGTGCCCTTCTGGGGGTCCATCATGATGAGGACTGTCCACCCTTGGGTTAACCACTCTGGGTGCGTCCCATCTATCAGCAGCTGGTTCATTTGTGCTGCCAGGCGTTCATGGAGTGCAGTCAGTTTCTTTAGCCAGTAGGTGTGGATCATGTCCGGGCCCGGTGCTGTCCAGCTCTTCATACCTTGCTGTGGTCTGCTCTTAGATCCACTAGCCACTGAGCATTGGTGTTATGTGATGCCTCCTTCTCTCATATGCTTTTCCAGTATTGTTCAGTCTCAGCCTTGTATGTATGTATATACTTGTATGTATGTATATATATATATATATATATATATATACACACATATACAGTACTGTACTATACACACCCTAGATGTTTAGATTCTTATCCATTATGCAATATCATCAGGGAGGTGTCTGATTGGTCCCAAATTTATTGACATGACATGGATAATTTATGACATGACAATGACCCCAAGCATACAGTTAGAGTCAGAACTATTTTGAGCAACAAGAAGAATGATGAGTCCTGCAACAGATGATATGGTATGGCCCCCACAGAGCCCTGATGTCAATATCATGGAGTCAATCTGGGATTACATGAAGAAGCACCTGAGATGGCCTAAATAATAAATCAACAGAAGAACATTCTTTCTCCAGGATGGTTACTACAACCTACCTGCAAGTTATCATGAAAAACTGTGTTAAAGTGTACCGAGGAGAACTGCTGCTGTTTTAAAGGCAAAGCTGCTCGTAGGAAATATTGATTTCATTTAGGTTTCTGCTGTTCACTCAATTTTGTAAGAAGTTAATTGATAAAGTAAAACAATTTATAGCAATACTTTTGAAAGCATTCTCACTTTACTTTTAGTGCCTAAAACTTTTGCACAGTACTATATATATATATATATACACACACACGTATATGTGTGTATATATATATATATATATATATATATATATATATATATATATATATATATATATATATATATATGTATGTATGAAAAAGCATATTGTGTGACAGAAGGGATACAGATATCAGATATCAGTTCATATAATGTAGTTTAAGTTGATGCTGCTTCAGTAAACGGCCTAGTGTGGATAAACTTACCCTGTTTATGTTGTTGACTGTTGTGTTGTCAGTGATGATGTGGTGTTGCAGTTGTTGCAAAGGTATGCTGTTGTTTGCAATGACCACATTTATGATGTGTTGTTCTTGTTCTTGTGTGAACAGGTGATTTCTTCCTCCTGTGTGAGGGTTGCCTTGCAATTCTGCAAAAACAGAATGCGAATGTTTAAGGTCTAAGATCTCTTTCTTATGAAATAATGTAAAATCATATAGAGGTTAGGATTTCTTCCCTGTTCTCATTTCGAAATTTCCGGATGACACCTGCTACAGTGTAGCGGCTCAAATTAGGTTGGACCTTCTGACCAGCCTCCTGTAAACTCAACCTATGGTTGATTACATGGTCGACCAAAATGGCCTGGATCTCATCTGTGACATCTCATCATTTTGATGTGTCCTCTCGCCACTCCTCATCCTCCTCCTCCTTCTCTTCCCCCTTTTCCTCTTGCTCCTCTTCCTCTTTCTCCTCATCCTCGTCTTCCTTGTCTTCCTTCTCTTCCTAGTCCTCGTCCTCTTCTTACTCAAACACCTCTTCCTCTAACTCTCTCTAAAATTGGCCTCCATTGTTGTGCACACCAAAGCGCAAACCTGAATCCTATTTATAGTGTTAAAGCTCTGATATCTAAGTGATCTAATTAGTTACAGGTGTTTTCACATAGGCAGTCTGGATGCAGGTGATTGATAATTGAGTGTGGTATTTCAATGGCAGTGTTTCACAGACAACACACACAGGCTTTTAGTTTTGAATGATGTGTCTAATGTAGATAACCATGTGTAGTTATTTGCAAAGAAATTAGTATAAAGCAGACAATGTGCTTATGGTTTAGCATACCTGGTCAATAGATAGGCTACATGAGTTAGTGGTTTCAATAATTGTGCCAAATTACCAGTTTTTGTGTCTTGGCAGTTGCAAAAAACTGTAATGTGGGAGCTTCCTGAACATTTGTCCAGGTCAAAGAGGGCTCATCCAGCCACCATTCAGTGACTTCACTGGGATTTACAGTGAATCTGAGAAATGCTCCTCAGCATCCAGAGTCACTGCTAATGAGAAATCTGTTGTTTCTTTTCTGCAGTGCATTTCTGCATCTCCTAGGAGATTGGGACTCCGGCAATCATCCATCCCTGCCAGAGACAAATGAGATTCTTTGGTAGAGCAGTGCTGGTAGAAAGCCCTGAGAGCACTCACACTCACAGAGCAATAATAAGTATTATGGTTGTTGAATCTCTGCTGGACACCATGCCAAATTGTGGGAGTAATGTGAACACTCACGGTGTGTCTGTGTGTGTTGGGGGTGGGCTGGGGGTGGGGGTGTGTTGTGCATGAGTGCAGCTAAAACAGTCACCATGGTTCCAAAACATGAATAAGTATGACCTGTGTTATGAAATTTCCCCATTTAATACTTTCTTTGCCCTCATCTTCCTCTAAAATGTGATGATTTCAGTTTTAGGTGAGACTGATGTTTTGAGAAGGGTTTTAAAACAAGAAACCTGTAGAGTAAGAATTCTAACTGCTGTAATAAACAATAGGCCAGTGGTGGAAATTAACTAAGTACTGTACTTAAGTGCAATTTCGAGGAAGTTGTACTTTACTTGAGTATTTCCATTTTAAGGTACTTTGTACTTTCTACTCCACTACATTTATTTGACAGCTTTAGTTACTTTTCAGATGAAGATTTGACACAATGGATGATACAACAAGCTTCTAAAATACAACACATTGTTAAAGATGAAACCAGTGGTTTCCAACTTTTTTGACATCTTACAAAAAGCAGTGTGTAGTCGGGGTCACAGATGGTCTCAGATGTCTATGAGTTGTTAACAGCTCCATCAAATTGAATTTTTCAAAGTGATTTTTCTCTCTAAACTTCTCACATGGTTTCATTTCAATAAGTGTTCAAATGATCCAATATTTCACCAAAAATCAAAGATTAGAGAAAAATGCCAAAAACTAAAACAGATTTGTGTTTCAGAACTTTGTTTTCTCTTCTTTCCTCTCCCATTAATCATCTCACAACCCCTCAAATTTAACTGGTGACCCTTTGGAATGGCCTGACCTGTAAGTTGGGAACCAGTGGACTAAACTAGCTAATAGGGATGTGCAGAGTGTCCAGTATTTGTATTTGTATCTGTATTTGTTGTGGCAGCAAAAATTATTTGTATTTGTATTTGAATAAAAGTGGAAATAGGCTTTAAAATCCTGTTTTTGTTTTTATTACGCTTTTAATTTTAGAGAATTAAAGTGTTACAATAAGTGTTCATGAATAAACTACCTTACAAAGGAGGTCACCACAACGGGTCTTGAACGGGAGTCTCCCAGATCATAGATAACTGCACTGACTACTGAGCTAAACCAAGTTCATCACCTCTACTTATGTATACACCCATAACACAGAGACAGCACACCGTGTAACATGTAGGAAAGAACCCTAACTTTGTGGAAAGGAGAAAGGAAACAACAGGTTATAGGGAGTCCCTTTGGAGCACTTTGCATGTGTCAGTGGCTCAGCTTTATGATTGATTGATTTGATTTATTGATTGGGACAGTGTGCAGTTTTAAACATTAAAGATGCACAGGACCGGAGTTAGCTCGAAGCTAATTTGCATCCGTAGTTCCCCACAATCAAAACATACAACAGCACAACAACAAACAGTACATAACAAAAAACAAACAAACAAACAAAACAAAACAAAAAACCCAAAACAAAACAAAACAAACAAACAAACAAAAAAAACACACAGAACATCTCTGGGGAGCACCCCAACTCCAGGAGTGATGTCCAAATAAGGAAATGTGCATCATGTAGTGGGTGGATGTGACTCCCCTTGTGATAGACGTAACAGCAAAGCATTTGACTTTTTTGTTCTTCCCAAAAACAAATGATTTAAAAAATATTTGTATGAAACAAATATTCGATAAAAAACCCCCCACCATTTGTGCTTTGCCAAATAACGTATTTGTATTCAGGCACGACTGGCTAACTGTCTATAAAGTAGTTGAAACTAGCTCCACCTCCAGCAGCTACAACAGTAATATGCTGCTTACACTGATGCTTCAGTATTAATAATCTAATGATGTCATATATAATAATATATCAGTCAAACCACTCCTTTTACTGCAATACTTTAAGTACATTTTGCTGTTAATACTTCTGTACTTTTACTTAAAGGTCCAGTGTGTAATATGTGTGGTATTTAGCGGCCTCTAACGGTGAGGTTCTAGATTGAAGCACTCCGGCACTCACCCCTCCCCTCCCTAAGACTTTGGAGAGATTCCAGAAGCTACAGTGGCCTTCAAGGACAAGAAGCTATTTGCTGAAGATGTCATCGTCTACGACAAATTCGAGCATTTCTAACAAGTCAAGCGATGAGGTGAAGATGTTATTCAATTATTTAGTCTATAATACTATAGGTTATAGCTCAAGTAAGATAGCAGTTATGAGTGTTTTATTGTTTTGGTAAAACAAGCTAACATTAGCAATGTCATGCTAAACAAAACTTACGTTATTTTATTCTAACATTAGGCATTATTGATAGAGAGATAGCGTTGGCAGGATAACGTGACATATTTTATCATCCGTTTGCAGAGTCAAGTACCGGAGGTTAGAGAAGGAGGAAGAGGGCAAGAAAGAGGGCGAGTCAGCTCTGTGCTTTACATTACTGTAGTCTGTATAGTTTGATGTGTTATCAGTGTAATGTGAGTCAGTAGCCCTTATTACACAGCCCGTTCAAGGCGGGAATACTGCGCCTGTAATCCGCCTCGCTGTTCTGTTTATCCTGTATTCAGACCAAATCAGGCGGCGCAGCACACAGCTGCAGGGTGGAAGAGGAGTGTGGGTGTGTTTGTGCTTTAGAAATTAACCGCTGTGAAACAATCAGAAAATAACGTTTATCGATCTGGTTCACCGGCTTCACCACTAACGTCACTAGCGCTCCCTCTCTTTATTCACCCTCTAGCTCACTCAACCACAGCTGCTCTCTCTCTCTTTCTCTCGTCTTTTTAAAATGAGTCAAGAAGCCGACAGAAAAGTCTAACTTTACTTTTAACATTATCAAACGAAGAGAAATGTCCTCCCTTTGGATCCTCTTTACGGCTATAATGCGGGTTCTCTGTATAAAAGAGGCTACTGAAAACATCAGCAACACTACTGAATGATTATATAAATACTATATATAATACATATCATGAAACTTATAACCTATAAAGCCTTATCTTTGTTTTTCCTGTGTTTTATTTTTTCAGAAACTTCTTGCAGAGATGACCTTGGAGGAGCACAGGCAGCTCACCAGTGAACTGCTTCAGAGGCAGCCAGGGTTCATTTTTGATGCCTTGATGATGCATCAGTGCAGGCATGGTGTCCCACCGTTTGCTGGAGTGCCAGGGGTACCATGATGTACTTGTAGTAACTGTACAGACATGCCTACGGACCAGGAGAGGAAATGCTGTGGCCAGTACCCTGCAGATTGTGTAATAATAATACCTCACTTCTCCCAGTACTGTCTTGAAAATGCTTTTTATGCATTCACAGGCAGTACTGGGAGGACATTATGGTATTTGGCCAAACCAGGAAGCCTGGGGATGACAACCAGGAGTACCGTTATGCTGCCTATAGACATTTCATCTATTGACAGCATGGCTCTTTAGGCCAGGGAAACCAACTTGTCATCCCCTGTTGCTGTGTTTGGAGGATCAGGGCCAAGTTCCCTGGTCCTCCAAAGACATCACACTGGTTTCACACCTGGCCTCTGAGTTTCCCTCCAGGTCCTCTGGAGCGTCCACACAGTATCTCAAGTACTCACACACCTGCCTGTTCATCATCAAGGCATCAAATCATCTCATATTTATTTGTTACATTTCTGATTTTTTATTTATTTTATACCTGTTCTATACATTTTCTATATTTATATATTTTCTGGATAATTATTAAACTTTTTGTTTATATATTCACATTTGTTCAACTTAAATGCGCAAGTTTACCAAATAAAAGATATTCATCAGATGTGCTGTGATAATTGCAATGATAAATATATTAATATATACTTATACAATGACAGTATTTCCCTGCAGTCAGTATATTGTCATTATTTATGTTTAGAAAGCAACATAAAACAGTAGTGAAGTTGGAATACCACTGATCCTCAAAACAGGGCACTGTAGTACATGTTATGGATTAATTTTCATTGCCACTTCAGGTTATGTTAACTGTAATTCACTAGTTTGAACCACAAAATAAAAATATAAAAAACAACACTAAGAATAATGACATTTGTAATAAAAATATCTTTTATTTAACATCCTTTTCAATCTTGACAATAAAAGGATAACATACACATGCAGCTTTTACTGTTCAAACACAAACATATTGACAGCTTATTCTGTGTTCTTCAGAGTTGATTCTGATAAAGACAGAATAATCTATCAAATCGTTAGTCTGTTTGAACACTAAAAGCAGTGTGATTAAACTTATCCGATCACCTTCCAGCAGTCAAATTGCTGCACATATAATAGCTGACAAGGGTCAGACCAAAACCACACCAAGGTATTCAATTTACTGCTCTGGATGAAGATGCTCTCATGGCAGGAACAACACCCATGATTCACTGGCACTGCTGTTCCTCATCTGCTCCAGGAGCTGTGTGTAGAGCAGCAGCTGCATGGAAAACTGCTTCTGTAGAAGACAGTACCATTACACATAGAGATAATTTACTATTTCATACATTTTATATAGTTGTACATGTGAAAATAGTGTTATTTAACCAAGAGTAGGACTTACAGGGTAAGTTAATATGCTACATAGGCAAACAAATGTGTATCAGTTACCTAGACCTCTCCTGACTTGGTCTGTAATACTTCTGATATGGTGGGTGTGAATGTCACAGACATGGTGAATAATGCCAACCCATAGTGCCTGAGAAAAATAAAACAGCACAAATGAATGAACTTACTATTATAAATCATCTATCTATCTATCTATCTATCTATCTATCTATCTATCTATCTATCTATCTATCTAATGTGCTCACTAGAAACTGTTCAACCTTATTCCATGAAGATTTTCATCCCAACAACAGACTAGATCAGATTATTTAATTGATTAACACACTTTCAGTCAGAGACAAGTAGCTATTCAGTGAAATCAACTTTTGTTGTCTTTGGTTGTAATGAAAACCAACATACTCCCAGCCATCAATGGCACATGGTGAAATACCCCTGACCTATTACACAGTCACTTTAGGATGAAGATAAAGGCAATTCCATGCATCGATGCTACAGGACCTCTCTCATAGCTGGAGAAACAACAGCAACATCAAGAAAATAAGTGCTACATGACACAGTCACAAACCCTTGTAATACATTATGTTACGTCCTAAGATGCTGGGAGCCTTGGCTGGCCTGGATAAACACACCAAAATAAATAACAGAAAAATTCCACTTCTGACTGATAAATGTAAAATTAAAACTCTGGTAGCAATTACATGTTTTTCAACATTGAAACAGGGAAAACGTTACTTGTGTTGGAATATAAGCTAACTTTGCCCCCCAATGTGTACATGTGCTCCTAAATGACAAATTAGGAGCAAACAGTGAAATCATGGAGCACCTTAAAAAATATAAATATATATTCACAGGATGTATTAACTCGGTGATGAGCAGACTTCTCCTCAGTTTATCTTTCACACTAACTCATTACTCTGACTTACTGTCTTTAGCACATCACCAGCGCTAAATATCTTAGTTATCAATCAATGTGTCGTCTTACTGCCACAGTAAATGAATAAATTGTTGGGTTATTAGCATGACGTTGCCTCCCTGTTGTCTCTTATCAGACCACCAGCTCTGTGCGAGGCACAAACTGAGGCTAAAGTGTGCTAATATTTAACATTACGTGGCAGCGTTTCTTTCCAGGGAAACTAATGTACTGCTAATAAACATTGTACATCATCTAGGTTTTGAACCATTACCAACAGGGCAAAATAAATATACATTACACTCTTACCTGTCCAGCACTAAACAGGAAACTTCGGCGTCAGTCTGCAAACATTTCTCTCATCAGGGATTTCCATTTGGGTTTATCCTCGTTTTATGTCATTGCTTGTCCCGATTTAGTTTAGCCTCTTCGTGTTTTCGTTTCTTTGACAATGACAATTCACGCTCCTGTGATTTTCTAAATAAGTATGATCCTCCATTTATCAGATTTCGGTGTCAAAAACTTCTCACAATACAAAATGTTTGGTCCGTTCTTCTTCCTCATTTTAAAACCAGCGCATTTCTGGTAGTCACCCACTGAATCTAAAACACGTAAGGCCCTCACTGGAGCCACCGTTGAGGGGGACCCGCTCCCATGTAGATATAAAGGGCTTATTTCTAAGGTAACGAAAACACAACAATTATTATTTTCAGCTGATTAGACACTAATTAAGATATACTTATAAATAATCTATTCAATTTTTACCAAGTCTGTTCTTTTAGATGTCACTAAAGACTACACACTGGACCTTTAAGTAGGATAATTCATGCAGGACTTTTATTTGTAATGGAGTATTTTTATATTGCTGTATTGGTACTTTTACTTAAGTAAAGCATCTGAGTACTTCTTCCATCACTAGACTGATCTGGGTTGTAAAAAGTAAAAACATTGCTATTACTGCAATGACAACTCACTTGTAAACCTGTGCAATGATAATGCCGTGTATGTTAAATGGAGTGCATAAATCTATATTTTTATATTAACCAGATAGATAAAATGACAACAATGTGAGATGTGCTGCTCCTAATGACAAACCAACATCACCATCTCTGCAAAAAACAGAAGGGACTGGAGCACACTGATTTATTTGCAGCCTTTAATTGTGCAAACAGACTAACGTTTCGACACTACTGTGTCTTCATCAGAGTCAGGGTGGACAAAGATATGAGGCAAACAACATATGTAATCAACCTGAACCAGGTGTGCAGTTGTAATTAGATAATAGGTTGAACAGGGTTTCAAATCTATTGGATAATGAATCCAAGGGTGGGAGTTGCCATGGTCAGTGTCCGAGTGCCACACTCCCAACACATGTCAGGAACAAAAGAGCACAAACCACTCACAATTAATAAAATGCATCAAATCCAAGTACAAATATCCATCAACAGTGACAGAATAGAAAAAACATGACATACTTAGTTCTTAATCAATGCCAAAAGAACAACACCATATCAGAAACAAAAAACAGAAAAAACAAAACAGAACCCCTACTAAAGAGTTACAGAAATAAAAGTACCTAAAGTACAAATGCAAACATTCATGAAGTATTACAAGTCAGAGGAAACATGAGAAATTCAGTTTTTCATTTATGCCAAAGGGCTCCACCATGTTCAGAGTGTGAATCCAAAATGCCTCTCTGCGAAGCAGTAAGTTGATGTCACCACCTCTAGGAGAGGGTGAAATTTTTCTATTCCCCAGAACTGCTGCAGAGCCATGATTGCCCTGTGCATAAAGACAAGCCATAGCACAGTCCATGTTTTGTGTACGTATTGCAGTCTTATGTTCAGATATGTGAGTCTTTAAAGTTCTTTTTGTTTGTCCAAGATAAACCAAGCCACAGGGATATGTCACCGTCTCAGTATGGTACTGTACTGCAGAGTTTTTAGGAAATACTCAACATAACATAAGATTGTCCTAACAGAAATATATCACACAACTCAAATGAAATTAGAATATTCCAATTAATGTAAGAAAGTGCAAATTTGTCCTCTGCATATAATGCAATCCACATTTATTTTTTAAACAACTGAGTTTAACAATTGACTTTATTGTACTTATTAAATAAGCAGCATTACATATTTTCACTTCACAAATTTGGAATATTCTGTTTTATTATGTTTTACTATAGATTTTTTGACTTTCCCTTAAATTTCCCTTCAAGTTTGATGTGATCTTAGTCAGGGTCACTCTTAACACAATTCTAGTGAAATTTTCAGCACACCTCTTATAGAAAGGGTTCTATGAGCATGTAACTATAAAGGCATATTGTATAATAAATGAGATTTTTTGACTTATGAGTTGACTTTACCTTTAATTTTCTGAAAAACTATACAATAAAATGACTTTGAATTGAATATGGTTTTTAGTTGGAATGATTCTGAACAGGATTACATTGGGACTTTTAAGGAAAAGTTTTTATGAGTGTTTAAATATAAAGGGATATTTTGTTTTGCAATCGATATTTTGGCCTTAGAGGTGACTTTCACTTTAATTTTCTTCAAAATTGCACAGTAAAATGACTTCTGCCATCTGAAGGCAGCAGGACAGATATGTTGATACATCTGCAGTGTCCAATTTGAGAAGTGCTGTGCGAGATCACAGTGCTACATGGTTGTTCGCTGCGTTTACCTTCATTAAATCACATGCAGTTTACACCAGGCTGCTACAAATAACTACACACTCGACACACATGAGACTGGTCCATGATAGCTCCATATTCTGCCTGTTATGTGAGAGGAGTTCATTTATCTGTATCATGACCTCCCCCCCCACCACTTAATTTTATATCCTCCCAAAGCATGATGTCCTAGCGCTGCACATAGGAAAACATAGGAAATATGTTGTCAGTGAACATTAAAAACCTCTTCTTCTCATTTTGTTGAAAAATTAAACAATCTGTGTGGCATTACATTTCTCTAAAAACGTATTTCACAATTAACAATTTTATATATTTTAGATTCTTATTAAATGATGTATTATTTGTGATTACTATGCTATACTACTATAAGTAATTATGGATTGCACATTTGTTGATTTATAATCTTAAGCTAGCATTCACATGGGCTACTTTCATCCATCAGACTGCTCTGACTGCTGACAATGATCAATCCAATCAATCCGCCTTAGCACCATCATTCCACACGGTATGTGGGCCAGATGAAAGGGCCGAAAGTGTTGGGTGTGGGCTGGATCTGGGCCACACCAATTTTACTATCTGGGATATGATATGTAAGTTTCTTTTGCTTTAAAATCCACTTATAGCAGCATTAGTAGATTATGATTTATTTGCTGTACTGATTGTACTACTGAGTTATCTCTACATTTCTAGGTTTACATAGTAACTGTGTTTGAAGTTAAATGACCTTTGTTGGATTAATATTTATTGAAATTAGGAATTATGATGTCTAGATTAATATCCTTTGTTATCCTTTTTCTTCTGTTATCGGATAAAGCAGTTCAGCTATTCCATAACAAAAGATTGGACTGGAACTGCTGCCTTTGCTCATCTGTCCTAACAGACAAGCTATTGAGTTGGTGATATTCCTGGAACCAGACCATCCTTAGGAGATATCAGTATTCCTCAAGCTAAATATTCTTCATGGTCCAACGAGCCGGAGCAGATCAATTCAATGGATAGAGCACAACCATATAGACAGCCAGCACATTCTCATAAACTACCCAGATATCTGGCAGAATACCAGATGTCATTCCCAATTCTGCCACCAGAAGCTATTCCTGCTATTCCTCAACCTTCAGATCCCCATGCTACCATGCCTCAACCCTCAGAGCTTCCTGATGAAGCTAACAATACTCATACACCTTCAGCTGAGAAAAGTTAAGTTACAAGCAAACAACTTGCCCCACTTTTCAAACTTTCCTCCCCTGCAAAGGAAGGACATGTAAAGGGAGAAACTGCAAGTATGGGTATGGAAGTCATGAGAGGAGAAACAGAACAACTTAAAGGTCTCATCCTGAATCTTAGAGAAACTGTGCAGGCTCTTGGAGAGAGGGTTGAGAAACAGTCATATTCTGTTTCATCCATTTCTTCTTGTTCATCAATTATTAAACCCTGACTGCACTGATCACTCCCAGGGTATACCACAATGCCTAATGCCTACACCACAGTCTGTAAGGCCAAGTCTACCCAGGCTATGCAGACCACTGGGCATTCTAATGTGTAACAACCAGCATTCAGTGACCATTCTAGTATGCAGCAACGATCTTCAGGAGCCTCAACAGACACACGCGAAGTGCTCCCAAGGTACTCTCCATAACATGTTGTTCCTCTTCTCCCTTCTACAAAGTTAGGTTGTAAAAAATAGGCAGTAAATGAAAAGTACAAAGCAAGAATCGCCTTTGACATTCTTCTCTACATGTTACACACTGTGCTGTCTCTGTGTTATGCTGCATATTGGTAATGCACTCAATTTAGCTCAGTGGTCAGGGCAGTCATCTATGATCTTGGAGACTCCAGTTCAAGACTTGGTGTGGGGACCTCCTTCATAAGATAGTAAAACACTTATTTTAACACTTTAATATCCTAAAATGAAAAGTGTAGTAAAAAACAAAAACTGGACTTTTACGCCTATTTCCCCTTCTACTCGAATACAAATATAAATAATTTTACTGCCTCAACAAATATAAATACAAATACTGGACTCTCTGCACATCCCTATCAAAGAGGCAGCATGACCATTATCATCACTATCATACCACTGTATGAGTGGAAAGTCAACCATCTTGTGCCTTTTCCTGTGCAACAGGACTCCAGACTGGTTGCCATACCATCTCTTCAAAGGTGGGAACCTTTCCCGGGGAATGCACTTTCAGTTTCTCATGCCTTGAGACCTGCCCTACATTTGCTCCAAGCTTCCTTCAATCCTGGTGTACCTCTTGATGGACCAAGAGTATTATCTACTATGCAGCAACCCATGCAAAGAGAAATATACCTATATCAGTGCCTGTCTCTCAACCATCTTAGCTGGTAGTGCTGCCGCCTGCAGTGAACTTCACATCTTCAGCAGTTGAATTGGTTAATCCTTCTTATGCACAGGCTCCTTATGTGCACCCTCAAACTGCTGGGAATCCTCCAAAACCTTACATGCAGCCTCACGCTGCTATGAAGAGTCAGCAGCTGCCTCCAGTTGCTGCACATCAACCTTCCTTACAGCCTCAGGCCACTTCAGGTGATCACTGTGTCCTTACACTCCTTTACTTGAGATGATCCCAGACAGATCCCCTGCTTTAGATGCCTCTTACAAATCCTCTGCCCCTGATGAAAACAAGCACTTCAAATATCATGTATTATTGGACCACTTTAAATTGGACATAGCCCATCACCTTGCTTTGGCCTATGCACATCATCCACTTCCTTATACCAGAGCTATTACAGCCATCTGGAATCTTCCCTTAGTTCATTCTGGTGATTCCAGAAGCTTCAGTGACTTTAGTGGGGTGGCTGTGGCTCAGGAGGTAGAGAGGGTAGTTAGCTAATCTATTCCCGGTTCGATTCCTGGCTCCTCCAGTCCACATGCCGATGTGTCCTTGGGCAAGATACTTAACCCCAAATTGCTGTGCCATCAGTGTATGTATGTGTGTGAATGGTTAGTTTCCTCTGATGGGCAGGTTGGGACCTTGCATGGTAGCCTCTGTACCCATTCAGCGTATGATTGTGTGTGAATGGGTGAATGTGATTTGTAGTGTAAAAGCGCTTTGAGTGGTCGGAAGATTAGAAAAGCGCTATACAAGTACAGTCCATTTACCATTTACTTTGTAGGTATGCTGCAGTCTTTGGACAATGGTAAAGGAAATGCAGAGCTGGCTTGTGCATCTCATGTACAACAGCTCCTGGGAAAACTTCCTTCTCAGCATGTTTCTAACTATGCCAGATTCACCTGTGCTACAAAACCAGGCGTTCCCTATAACCTGATTGACTTCTCTAACTGGTTAGAAGAAGAAGCAGAATGTCAAGATATGGCCTCACAAACGTGTGATAATCAAAAAGGGCACATAGAGGAACAGAAACCTACAAAGTCCAGCTATTGAATGTCCAGCAATCCAGTGGATACTATATTTCATGGCACTAGTCATCCTCAAACCCAAACTCAGCAATCTGTGACTGAGTCTGCTACATGTTGTGGTGAGACATGTCCTTTCTATGGTGTCCCTGACCACCACTTAAGTGTCTGTCCAGAATTTTATCAGTTATCAAAGGATGCGGTCAGAAGGTGGATCCAAGAGAAAGGGCATTGCTGGAGATGTGCACGTGAACACCTTGAACTGTGACCTAAAAAAGCTTTGCCCAAAATGCAAAGGAAAACACCTTGGAGTCCTTCATGAAGTGAACCAGCCACAAAGAGATTCAAGCACTTCTTGCCTTATTCATTCCAGCTGCAGTACCAGAGTCCTTTTGAAAGTAGTCAGAGTTCTGCTAAGTTACAGGGGGCGAACCCTTGAAATGTATGCAATATTGGATGATGGTTTGACGTGAACTATGCTATTAGCAACTGCAGCCAACGCTCTTGGTCTTGATGGGGCGGCTGAGTCTCTTATGCTGAAAACTGTCCGTTCTCCAAAGATTCAAGCATCTGCATGGTTTACTACACAGGCTTTCCAGAAAGTACAACCCTTACTCCTTATTGGCTCTGATTACCCTAATCTTGTATTGTTCTGTGGAATGAGTTCATTTGGGTCTAAGGGGTGGCCTGGCAGCTGTTCATATGCACGTTGGTTGGGCTTTGCAAGGACCAACAATGCTCCCTGATGATCACCTTGCCACCTCAGGTTATTCCTCTCCAGAAACCAGTTCAGTAGTTCAGCCTTGTTTATTTCCTGCAGAGCCCCAGATGCAGACCTCTATCATGATGTAGAAAGGCTGTGGAAAGTTGATGTACTACCTTATCAAAGTGAGAAAGTCACCACACGTTCCAAACAAGACAAAGAGGCACTAACTCATCTTGATAGCCTAAGAAGAGGACCGGATATTCCTTTAGAGCCCCTAAACTGCAGGCTCTAAAGGAATCATTCACCCCAGCCCTCAGACGTACTGAACAGAGGCTGTCAAAGAATGCAGAGCAAATAGCCATTTACAATCAACAGTCAACAAGTTGCTAGAAGCTGTATATGTGAAGAAGCTTAACCTCAGGAAGTGGTCTGAACCAATGGGTCATTATGGTATATACCTCAACATCTTGTGGAACACAATGGCCTGATGTTTAACTGCTCATTTCAATATCAAGGGCAAATCCTAAATGACTGTCTTCTTCCTGGTCCAGTTCTAGGCCCTTCCTTGGGTATTCTGCTGTGCTTTCATCAGCATCTTGTTGCCATTTCTGGTGATATAAAAGCCATCATGTTACATCAGGTCAGGTTGCTGGCTGGGTTTGAGGGTGGCACCAAGACGACAGATCACTATTCCTCATCCAGAGTTGTGTGCTGCCCTCACCGCAGCCCAACTAGCATGGATGCTGCAAACAGAGCTGACTCTCCCTCTCCACCACTTGGTGATGTGAACAGACTCCACAACTGCTCTAACCTGGCTGCAATCAGATTCCTGCCAGCACAAAATATTGGTTGCCCATTGGATCACAGAGATCCTTGAGTACACTACTCCCTCAGACTGGAGGCACATTGATTTGGCAAGCAACCCAGCAGATGATATTACCAGAGGAAAAACCCTTGCAGAACTAGCTGCACTACACTGATGGAACCAAGGCCATCTTTTCCTGTACTTGCCTCCTGATCAACGGCCCTTAAATCCATCCTCACCTTCTAATGGCACAGCAGCAGAGTTGAGAAAATCAGTATTCTGTGGTACTACTCATGTAATGCAAACTAAAGTTCCCTCAAACATCCTCCAGTTCCAGTGCTGGTAAGATTTGGTGGTTGGCACCACTCAACACATCATCTCATCCTTGGATGCAAGTTTTCAACCCCCTGAGAGATCCTATGTAGAGATTCTCTTTCTACAGCATGCACAACAGGAGAGTTTCCCAGAGGAGTATGCTCTACTACAGGCAAGTAAACCTGTCCCCAATCAAAGTCGGCTGAACAATTTTGCCCTTGAGTTTGATCAAACCACAAACCTGATCAGAGTGGGTGGTCGGCTGCACAAAAGTGAGGATCTGGATTATAATCCGCCCTGTAGTCTTGGATCCAAAAAACTACATCACGCAACTGCTTATTAAGAATTATGACAGCAAGTTACACCATCCTGATTCTGGAGAGATTTTTTGCCAGCCTGAAGAGGAACTATTGGATTTTGTGTGGGAGACAAGCAGTAAGGAAGCACCAACATTCCTCATTAAAGTTGGCCACCGACAACAGAAGAGATGGGAAATAATCTTCAAATGTCTTACCACATGCTGCATCCATATAGGACTTCTCTCCAGTCTGGACACTGACAGTTTCCTTATGTCCCTCTGCTGCTTTGTAGCTTGGCGTGGAACCCCCTTTGAGGTAATCTCTGACCATGACACTAACTTCATTGAAGGAGAGAAAGAGTTGCAGAAAGCCTGTGATCTGTGATTCCTGGATGGATGGAGCCTCAGAATCAATATAGGCAGCCTGCTCATCTGTGGCAAACTTTTGAGAACAAAAAATCTGGCTGGCCTCATGTGGATGCCTCATCCCTCCATTAATTTGATCTGTGTATGTGACATATTAGTTTCTTTTGGTTTAAAATGCACTTGTAGCAGCGTTAGTAGTTTATGATTTATTTGCTGTACTGATTAGGTTTAAGTAGTGGGAAAGTTATCTCTACATTTCTAGGTTTACATAGTAACTGTGTTTGAAGTTAAATTACCTTTGTTGGATTCATAATTATTGGAATCAGGAATTATGATGTCTAGATTAATATCCTTTGTTATCCCAAAGTGATGTTCCTGGAACCAGACTATCCTTAAAAGATATCACTATTCCTCAAGCTAAATATTCTTCACACACACACACACACACACACACACACACACACACACACACACACACACACACAAATAAGCCAATGCTAATGCACACAAACTTGTACAGGTACACACCAGTTCAGCTAGTGTGGGACTGAAAGGTCTGATGTAGAGTGAGGACTGCAGTGTGGAGTTACCACACCACACTGTGTGCACTCTGTGTGTGTGTGTGTGTGTGTGTGTGTGTGTGTGTGTGTGTGTGTGTATGTATGAAGGGTGAGGTTATCACGGAGAGTGTATGTTGTGGTGATATCATGAATGCGTTCAACACACACGCACGCACGCACACACCCACACACACACACGCACACACACGCAAATCTATATTGTAATGTATTCCCATGCATGCTGCTCAGAGTAATTTCAGGCAGCGGCTCTTCTGGCAGCAGCACAGTGTCTCTCCCTCTCCTCTTGAGCTGTGCGCACACAGGCAGGAGAGAGAGTGGGTTACTTTAGTTAGGGGGACACTGTGTCTCTGAAACTTTCTCGCAATTCCCAGTAATAGGTTTTTATGTAACCCACCCATTTTAGGATACATAATGCTTTTATGAATATAATTTCAAATGTGTATCCATTCTTCTAATAATAATTTCCTGTCCTGATCCACCCAGTTATATACTGTTCCTGATGCATTCTTGGTTTTCATAGCACCCTTAATCTAACTAATCTAGACTTGTGCAAGTGGCTGTTTCTTGACTTAATCCAAGAGGTTAGGGGGTGTAGAAATGCAGGAAATTTGTCTTAAATTAAAAAAAATTTTCTGGGGGAGGACACCTAGAACTCCCGCCAATTATCTTATCTTTCTAAGTTTGCTCCCTCATTTTAAAACCAGGTGCCCATGCTTGTACATGTTGCCTTTTTTCATGTGTGTGTGGTGGTGGATTTTTTCTTGTATTTTCTTGTACTGCTGTTCAGTTGATAATCATATGGTAATGACTCATTAGAGCTCAGAACTTATAATAGTTAACCTATGATGTATGGCGATGACTATGAAAGGGCACCATGTCAATATGAAAGGTCACTATGTCTGGTGATTACTCATTTCAGCCCATATGGCCATTTCTTTTTAATAGTACAGTAAACCAATCCAGAAACAACTGTATCCCAAAAGTCCCGTTTAATCATTGCCAATCACTTGCAACACTCTGAAGGTCACTGATGACTAAGCAATTATGATATAATTGTGAAAAGAACTGGGATTTTGTAAAGCAAGGTGGAGTCTTAAAAATCAGATAAAAATAGGCTCTACAGTAGTAGGAGTGGAATGGAGTATGTAAGAGATGCTTGTGAGTTTGTCATTCAGTGTCTGTTTCCGTGGAATCAGCCTCAGTTTAAAAATGAGCATTATTTGTGACTCACTTGACCTCTCTCTGGCCTTGTTTAGTGCTGCAATGCTGCAATAACTTTACTAACTTTGCTCTACTTGGGACAGCTCTACAACTTTACACCAACAGATCCTGAGTAACAACCAATGAATTCATGAAATTAGACAAATGACTTGCGCTGTCAGTGTCCTTTTTTCATGCTACAACGTTATCAGTTATGAATTTGTTTTTCACTGGGTGAGAAAATGGACATGTGGGATGAGAACGTGTGAAAAGTATCAATTGAGTGAGTCTCACGGTGCGTGAGAGTTGGCAGTCTTGGCTGCACAGATCAGTTCATATGTTCATGTTCTCCCCGGGATGACGGTGCAGGACTCAGGCTGCCAGCAACTGATATGACCGGCTAGTCTCACCCGGCCAGCAGCTCCTCGCATGTCTGAAAACATCACAGCAGATTTACAAATAGTCATTATTTGGATAAACTGACCACATATTGGGAATCTACATGGTTACTTTCGCTGTAATTTTTTAATGTCTGTGTTTAATTTTTCAGTGGAACTTTTTTCAGTGCCAATACTGTCAATGCCAATGTTTCCTTTTTCAGTTCAGGTTTTGCTTTCAATGCCAAATGTTATTTTCAATGCCAAAATTTAACTGTCACTGTTCTGGCTCCATACTCCTGCTGCTAATTTCCTCCTGTTTGAGTAATGTTGGCTAAAAACTAGAGTGTCCTGCTTTTTTAGTAAATGACTGAGCTTTTTTAAAGATGAAACTACATATTTATGAGTTGCATATCTTCAGTAGAAACCAGTGGGCTTTGGGATGAGAGCCACAGACATGGTAGAAGAAGGTATTGAAAGAGAGACTTTTCATAGGATTTGTTGACAATAGGAAAAGTAATAGCTGTGCTATTGTACATGTATGTGTATAAATTTTAAAATTTTGGTTTGTTGCTGATATAAGGATAATTTCAGTTCATTACAACTTGGGTCTTAGGTGAGTTCAGTAGGTCAGTATAAGATCCAAGGTGTAGTGAACCAGAATGATCCTTTAATTCATCTGAATAATCACACCGCGCATTATTCGTTTCCCTCCATTCGCACCCACACACACACACACACACACACACACTATAGCAAAGTGCTTTGCCTTGGCTTGGATCCATAATGACCCATAGTGACATATTCAAACCTCAGCCCCACTCCTCTCCCCACCCCCGCTGTGGTGACATGTGTGTTGCAGGAATCCCCTCTTGGCTCTCATTCATGTCTTTAGCCAGCCGTTAGCTGTGGTCTGGCAGCAGGGCCCTGTGACATTTCTTCCTTGTCAGAGCTGTTGCGCCATAACAAGCTGAGCAGTGGATTTACTGCCAGAGCTTCTTTGTAGGTCGGCCAGGCTAATGGAGAGGAGGCCAGCACTGGAAAACACCCTAAGTTCTGCTGGAAAAGCCTCCTTGGACACGCCTACAACTCTCCAGAGATCGAAAAAGCCAAGAGGGCGCTTGGCCTGGCTCATGTTATGTGCTAGTGTGTGTGTGTTGAATGTGTGGCTGAGTATACAGTATGCATGTTATGAATGTGTGTGTGGTTGCTGAGAGAGGATGTGAGCTTGAGAGAGAAATTAAGTGCATGTCAAACTTCTCTCTGTGTTTGGGCCTTGTTCCTCCTGGCAACAGTGAAAACATGCATTTTTTTTAACTTAAAAAAACCCTTTTAGTATGTGTTCAAGCACACATACTGGCAAGAGAATTGTGTGTGAGAGAGAATACGTGCAATAAGTGTACAGTGTGGTAGTGTGTCTGTATGTTCACGTGCAGCTGTGAGCTCATGTGGAGCCGATTTGACTGTTCTCCCCCAGTAATGATGGCGATGAAGATGATGAAATGATGAGGGTTTAACAGGGCACGGTCAGTGAAATTACTTAGTGCCTCAGCTGATGTGATGAGCAGCAGTGGTTAACACCCTTCAGCCATGACGCTGTCCTCCTGGCTCAGTGTCTACAGGACGTCCTGCTTGCACCCTTACAGGGCTGCCAGCAAACACGAGAGACTCACAGTAGACTCACACTGCAGCCCTCACAACAGATTTCCCCTCATTAAGTTTTTCTTAAATGGATGGAGTTTTGAACAGCATTTAAACAAATGTAACAATAAAACTCTCTATTAAAGCTAAGTAATAAAATCATTGGTGTAGGCTGGCAACTCCTCCTGTTGTGATGCACAGCGAGGATTCAGTGGCAGGGGAAAGACTGAAACACACAAACATGTTCAGTTTATGTCAAAAGCAATTACTGTTGGGTTGAGTTTTAGAGTAAAAAAAACAACATTATTTTTACATCTTTTTGTAGTTTTATCAATCATTTCTATCACTTATGATAAGTTAACTGCTCAGATCAGGAGAGGTGACATCACTATAACAAAGTCAGTATAACAAGTCAGGTCAAGAAACATGAGCAGTCAGTTAAACAGGTTGGAAACAAACCAACAGTTTATCCACATTATTTAAACAACTTTTTTTTGAACTGAAATTAAGCACACCTGAAATATTGTTGTATTGGAAGTGTGTCTGTAAACTGTGATGGATGTTTACAACAGACTCTTCTGGATAAAAATGTAAATGTTTCTTCCACATAAGTGTGGCTCAACAGTCAAGGATTACCAGTTATGTAGTGGTAGTAGTAGTAGTAGTAGTAGTAGTAGTAGTAGTAGTAGTAGTATTGAGAGTTGCAAAAGTAGTATTGAGTATTACTGGATATTTATTTATTTATTTTCCCATGCCTTCCCTTAGCTTGCCATATCCCTTTCTCTCTCTCTTCCATCTTATCTACTGTACTTCTTCCCAGTGTGACGGTGCCCAGAGGAAAGGACGTGTCAAAAGAAGATCCTATCCTTGTCCAGAGAGTTTAAACTTGTTTGCCATCAAAATGAGATTTTGGTCATTTTTTCATTCTTCTTACATGTACCTCCTAAGAAATAATGGCTTCTTGTCCAGGGGCAGCTGGCCAGTAGAGCCACAAAAAAGAAAAAGAAAAAAATTACACAAATTGTCAATATTTGTGTATTTGATATAAGGAATGCACCCAGTAACATGTGTAAAATATATACACAAAATATATGCTTTTCCTGCTTGTCCCCTCTGCATATCTGCATGTCTCAACAGCTCTGGGGTGATGAAGAAATTGCCCACAGGAGGTGGGTCTGTGTAGCAGTTTAGCCAATTTCTGATTCAATATATGAACGTATGACATAAAATTTAGCCAATCAGCCTCCTCAAATTTAATCCATAAAGGACGATTATTTCATCACCTCAAGCACAATGTAGTATGTCCTCGAGCCACTGCTGAAGTCAGGACTAGTCTCTACAGGCACACACATTTTAACTACATGAAAATGGTGGGTGCGATCATTACTCCTTTAGGACCCAACCCTAACTTGATAAAATCTCTCCTCCAAGATCCGTTTGAGAAGAAACTTTGGCCGAGAAACTACAAGTGAAAGAACTGGGCTCAGATTAGCCTGATCAGACAGCAGGCTACCGAAAAAGGGAAGCAGCACATGCAAGGCTTCACTCATAGCTGGTACAACAGAAACGCCTGGCTAGCTGGATGCAGTCATGCTAATGCCTTATTTTACTTTCTGCACTTGCTTTTTAAAACAACAGGGACAGGTCCAGCATGGACAGTTACAGGAGTGTGGGATATGAAGCACCTATCTGAGAAAGTAAGTAAACATGTGAAGAACAGGGCACACATGAGTGATCATCGCTGGACAACAGCCACAGGATTGCGGTGAGGTAACACAATAAAAACAGGCACCTTTCATCCAAAATAATCGACTGTGTGAAGTTTTGTGGGGCTTTTGAGTTGGCCTTGTGGCCATGGCCTTGGCATGATGAGACTGACTTCTCGGACTACCTTGGCATTTTCAGGAAATTGGTGGAGTTTGTTGCCCTTAGACAGTGTGCTGGAGGAGCACTTTAAGACAGTTACCATTTTTAAAGGCATGTCAAAGATGGTAAAAACAAGCTGTTGGACTGCATGCTGTCAGTGATAAAGGATTACATTCTTGAGGGAGTAAAGAGCACTGATTTTATTGCTATTCAGGCAGACTAGACATTTCCACCCACTGCCAGCTGGTGCTTGTGCCATGCTACATTGACAGGAACAGTGACGTCCAAGAGTGTTTTTAGTAGTTCATTACCATCCAGAATGCAACCAGTGACACCATTGCTACTGCACTTCTGGAGAGGCTTAGCACCATATTCTCAAATGGACAAAAGGTCAGTGTCAGCTGAACCTCATCATGCAGCAGGCAACATCACACATCCCCAAGATCTGCACTTTTTTCTGACCTTAGTGGATTTTCTGCCTTTTTCTCCAGGTTACCCAAGCAAACCACTGTGCTTGACCAAGTGGTTGCACAGACTCCCCATAGTCTCCTCAACATGGTGGAACCTCCACAGTTACACAGTAAACACTGTAAACAATCACAAGGATGACCTAATAAAAAGCGTTTCCAGACTGTCAGAGGCTCTGGGAACCTTGATCCCCCAATTGTCAGAGAGTCTGGGGGCTTTAAGATGAGGCTTTCTGTTTTTTTCCTGGCACTGTTCCAAAAGATCATGCCAAATATGGACATGCTATTGAATCAGCTGCAGAAGAGGAACATGGACCCTGTCTATAGCTATAGGTTAGTCACTGTGGGCCTCCCACTACTTTACAATCCAAGCCGCCAACCCAGCTCAGTTAACATGAACATGAAACTGGGTGGCCTAACTTCACAGGGGTCAAAAGCCATGTAACAGACACCCTGCACACCTCATTCCCTGAGTCATCTTGGATCATGCCAGAATTCACTTAAATTAAATTAAATTCAATTCAATTTTTATTTATATAGCGCCAAATCACAACAAAAGTCATCTCAGGGCACTTTTCACATAGAGCAGGTCTAGGTCACTTGCATGAAGTGATCAGGGGTCATGAAAGCTGAGATGTCTTAAGCTCTGGGGTTTAACAGAAACTGCCAATACCCTTTTAGGAGATTTAGTTTTGTGATGAAGGTAGCGAGACCGATGCTATCTACTAGGGGTGTAACGGTACGTGTATTTGTCCCGAACCATCATGGTACAGACATTACAGTCATATGAAGAATACGCTCCGTGACCTGAACAATCACTGTCAAAATTTTTTTTACAATCCATTTAGTCAGACATGCGGAACAATAACTCTAGAGTGTGAGTTCCACCCGGAACGTTTTGGCAGTGCATCACCCACTAGCATGCTCATGGGTATGTTAGCCAGCTTAGTCAAGGTAGCCTGGGTTACCCTGCCATCAGAATGACAAATGAAAGACCCATAACAGTGACCTAGTGCAACACTATTATTAAAATATGCTCCATTATCTCCATAGTGAAACAATCGCACGTCTCTTCATCCCCCTCGCCTCTCTGTGACAGTCGGCTTTTCACTCTGCCTTTGAGTGAAGCCCTTCAGAACAACTACTTGATTTCTGATGTGGTCAGACAGCAGTTCTGAGAGAGAAAAATTTTGTTAACAAGTATGAAAGTAAAAGTATTGGTTAGGTCCCTCTGACTGATATATTATTATATATGACTGTTACAGTTATGTGTTGCCTGTGTTTTGTTTGTGTCCTTTCCCTCTCCTGTCAGGTCATCTACACTTAATCAGTCCACAATGAAATGCACTTGGCCTAGGGAGGAAGGAGTTAAATGTTCCAGGTTCCAATCCAATTATGTTTGAGGGTAGTGATCATCTCTTTTGTTAGATCATTTCTCATTGTTGCTGCTTGTTTAGTTGCACATTTGACTGGGTTATTGCTTCTGTAGCTTTGAATTTCAGTTTTGAGAACCCTGACTAGGTAGCCACCAGGCAGGGTTGAAGAGCTTGCCACTTTGTTGTTTTTCCTTTCTTATTTTTGGTGGTAATCCTGAGTGGGGGCACACTTCAGTGTATTGTAGTTGGCCACATCTCTGGTCTTCGGTGATGTACTGAGTTCAGCATTTAAAGTGTTGTGATAATTGCACCCTTCACTTGTTGGGTCACTTGTGGGTTGCTGCTTAGGGGTAAGTTGGCAACATTTGTGTGTAGTGGTTGACTACACTGTGACCACTTTGTGTTGTGGTTGTTGCAGCCCACTTTGGTTTGGTTATTTTGGATGTTACTGCTTTTGTGTATTTACTTGTAGCTGCTTCATAGTTGTGACCTTTTTGGTCATGGGATGTAGTCATTCCACAGATCAGTGGATCTTAGTGTAGTGGGGGTGGCCTCTCAGGTTGTCAGGTCACTTTGTGTGTTGCTGGTTACACACATCTATCACAATAACTTGTGTATGTGGTTTTAGATCAAATAGTGTCCATTTTGTGTTGTGGTAAATGCAGTTCATTTTTGTTAGGTCTTTGTGTGTTGCTGTTGGTGTATGACAACAACTTTGTAGTTGGTCTACTTGTTGTGACCCTTTTGGTTTGTGGCTGTTGCACTCCACTTTTGTGTTGGTCACCTGTGTTGTTGTGTTTGTTGTAGGTTAATGCAGTGACTTTGTTTTTTGTGGTGTGTAAGGAATTTATTGTGTCAAAGTATGTGCCTTAACTTTGGTAAGGACATCTGTACAATGAATCTTGTTAAAGACACCTGATAGTAGACTGTGTCCAATTTGTTATGAGGTCATCAAGAGTTTAGCAGTGTTCATTGGTTAGGCTATGTGCTTTATTATTTTATGACTGTGTTACTTTATCACTTTATTACTCTCTCTTTGTCAGATTCCTACTAGGACATACTGTATAAAAGCTGAGACTGTTTGGTTGTTTGGGAGAACAGCTATGGGCCCTTCTCCATGCTGGCATGTAAGAGTAAAGAGAGAAAGATTCATCACTCTGTGTTTTTAATTCTCCAGAGAACTTCAATTCTTAAGAAAATCTCCTACAGGTATCATTCACCTCATGGTGGTAGCCACTTGTATGGCTACTTGCTAGAGTGTTGCTCATTCTTACATTCAGTGGCAGTAACTTTATTGGCCCTTTTGTGTGTTAATATCTTGTTGCTGCTGTCTACGCAGTTTTGTGTGATCCACCTTTGACCCAGGTTGACACCTTTTTGTCAGCAGTTGTCCCAATTATCTTGTGACTTAATTTTACCTT
Source organism: Thunnus thynnus (assembly GCF_963924715.1). Lineage (NCBI taxonomy): Eukaryota > Metazoa > Chordata > Actinopteri > Scombriformes > Scombridae > Thunnus > Thunnus thynnus. The sequence continues at coordinate 34,602,768 of NC_089524.1, read as the reverse complement.
CATATTATAAAATTGTCAGAGTAATAAGTGGCGAAATTATTTGCAAGACTTTATGTACAATAAGGTTTGGTATATGCTCACAGGTAGTGAGGTGTGGACTGAGTGATTTTGGTCTGTGTATTTATCTGTGTTATAGCACTTAACATACAACCTTGGTAGATAGCACTTATCCCATTTGAAGTACTAAGTGAAGTGCATTGCAATGAATAAATAGGTGGTAATTGTCACAGTGAACGGTTATGTGCTATATTACTGCATCATTTACATTTAATCAGTCCACAATGAGGTGCACCTGGCCCAGGGAGGAAGAGGATAAATGTTCCAGGTTCCTGTTGCAGAGGGAGACTTCTTGTTTGTGGATTATTGGTCATGCCTCTCAGCCTGGGATTTTATGTTATGTGTTTCTGTTGTATTTCAATTGTTTATAGTAGTCATTTAGTGTCTTGGTTGTTTTGTATTTTTTGTGAATAAATCCCATGGTTTGGGTGTTTTAAAAGGTGTTAGAGTTTTACTTTGGTTAAATGGTGGATTGTTGTTCGCCCCCATAGGGCCGACTAAGGGTGGGGAGTAACAATGACATCATTAGATTAATACTGAAGCATCAGTGTGTAAGCAGCATGTTACTGTTGTAGCTGCTGGAGGTGGGGCTAATTTCAACTCCTTGCCAGAAACAGAAAGGTTGTTTTCCTTTTCCACTACAGCAGAACTAAGTTCTTTCAGTAGCAGTTCCAACCAATGAGCCATTGTTGGATGTTTACATTTTTCAAAATGAAAGACCAAAATATTATTTTCTACCCTTCTTTTTTTCCCCCTTGCTGTACCGAAATCGTACCAAACCGTGACCTCAAAACTGAGGTACGTACCAAACTGTGAACTTGGTGTACCGTTACACCCCATACTATTAACACAGTCCTCCATGTGGGGCAATGGGAAAGAATCTTGCACGTAACTGCATTAACTTTTCTGAAGTCTGTGCAGAAGCGGGTTGTCCCATCAGCTTTAGGAGCCAACAGACACAGGGAACTCCAGGGACTGTGACTAAGCATAGCTAACCTGTTTTTCAACAGAAGAGCGGTAGGCATGCTGTTTGATGGGAGCAGCACAACCCACATCAGTGTTGTGCTGTAGGAAATTAGTATGAAATGGCACATCACCAAACAAAGTGGAAACAAGTGAAGCAAATGGAGTATGTCACACCACTGTTCATCAGGGAGGTAAGACAGATAGGAGTCAACATCAGACAGAAACTCTGAGTTTGCCAACCTACCACTCTGTTGACCACCAGAAGGTGTATTGAGTCCATCATCAGCTACATACGCACACACCAAGGAAGCAGACATCTCCAGGCTTTTCTGTTTCACCCGAGAAGTGTCTCTCGTCAAGTAAGGTTTAACCATGTTGACATGACATAACCATGTCTTCCTTCTACATTCAGGAGTGAAAATGACATAATCTGTGTCAGACACCTTCATTTCCACTGCATATGGACTCAGAAATCGAGCAGTGAGAGCAGACCCAGGTGATGGCAATAACACAAGCACTTGATCACCAGGATGAAACTGATGCACCACTGATTTATGGACAAACCACTTCTTCACATTGTTCTGGGAGGAGAGTGCCTCTCTCACCAGGGAAGCTGCATTATACAACCACACTCTGCATTGAGAAACAAGGTCCAACACATTAGTTTTGGAGGAGGAAGTAGACATTAACTGTTCCTTTAACACTTTCAATGGACCATGCACATTGTGTCCAAACACATTTTCGGCTGGATTGAACCCAAGGCTCCTTTTTTGGCAAAGAGCATGCACAGCTGACCCTCATCCATAACTTGTCCTGTCTCATAACAGCACTTCTGCAACATAGACTTTAAAGTCTGGTACCAGCGCACCCTGACTCGTGATGGTAAGCGCAACTCATCAAGTGTGGAATGCCTAAGGACTGCTTCACAAAACTGTTTTTATGTGTAAGAGCAAATTCATCTGCCAACACAGCAGCCTGCTGCAGAGTGGACACTTTGTTCATTTAAAGAAGTCACAATAAGCTCAGCCACACAGTTTTTCAATTCTTCCAACATCATTAAGTCCCGTATGGACACTAAATCATTAGCCTTATAAGTTGACCACCAATGATCAAAAAGCACCCCTTTCTCCCTTGCAGATTTGCTCAAGACCCCTGAAAAGCTGTTGAAAGGCTTCTGGCACCAATTCATATGCTCACAGAATAGTATCCTTACACTTTTCATACACCAGGCTATCTGCAGCAGAAAGTGAAGAGCAAACTTCCTGAGCTTTACCAGTTAATTTAAACTGTAGCAAAATTGCCCACACATCCTGCAGCCAGCTATGCATTCAAACACACTGAAATAAGTCTCAACCTCAGACTCGCGGAACACAGGAACCAAAGGAATGTTTTTACTAACATCAAATGCAACTACAGAGCCATATGGCAGCAATTTACCAGCACCAGTAGAACCTGAACCCGACTGCTACTCTGTTGCATTTTAATTGCTGTTTCTGTCTCTAACTTCCTCAACTCCAACTCCCTATGAAGCTGATATTCCCTCTCCCGCTCCTCTTTTTCTAACTGGAGGTGAGCAAGACAAACTAACTAACTGAGCATCCAACTTAGAACCAGGATTGGACTCAACAGAGAAAAGATCAAACTGCAGCAGCGTAATTGGTTTTTCCGCCACCATACTGTGAACCAGGAGTAAAGCTAACTGGCTGTTGCTCAGCCAGCTCCTCCCCCAGAAAAGCAGAGTGGCTCTCAGCCGAAGACACTGGGCCACAACACTGGCTACTAAACCAGGAGGTTCTGCAGACACCAGTAAATTAAGAACCCCTTTATTAACTAAACCCTCTAGAAGAACCTGCTTTCAGTTCCTTTTTGGTCAGATTGCTGGAAACAGGGATACCATAATGCTGGGAAATTTCACACAAATCAGCTTTTCTACATTTATCAAGCTGACTTACAGTAGGACTGGCCACAAACTCATCCAAAACAAATGTAGCCACACTCACTGCAAAGCAAACAACACCATAGCCTGCAACACCGCTGTATACACCCAGCTAAACTAGGCTAGGCTAAGCTAGGGTCTAACACGAGCCTCACAAAAACAAACTTCCCCAGATCCTGCCTAACCCAAACTTTACCTACTACTCTTCTGGAGCATGCCAGGCTCGAGGTGACTCCAAAAATAAGAAAGGAAAAATAATAAACAGGTGCTCAATGTAAAAACCGATACAGCCCAGCTGGACACTCACCTATCTAACTGAGGGAGCTGTTATAGTGCACAATGAGGGCTACACAATGGATACTCAGACACCAATACTCACCGCGACAGCCACCGGAGACAACACACAAAAAACTCTGGCCTAACAACAAAACAATAAATCAATTTCCCAATCTCCTTTTGACCCTGGACAAGCCCCCAAGTGTGTCCCCTAGAAAATGTCCAGGGGATAAAGGAAATAACACATAAAAATGAGCCCGGGAAAAGAATGAAAGGGGAGATGTATGTTTTCATGAAATAAAGAATTTATTTACAATATAACAAAAATAAATGTGGGGCAGCAACTCAAAATGAACCTCCTCTCCAAAGGGGACAGAAGCCAGTACGTACAACACAGACAACAAATAAAGTTAACCCAAGTCAAGCAAAAGCTAAAAAACAATCTTCACCCACACTTCAAAAGGAGTAAACCAAAACCCACTGATCCCGATACACAAACACACAGCACACAAGTTGCCACGTGGCCTACTGGAGGTCAACTGTGTGTGATCCACCTGCCCCACAGGAGATGGCGATATCTTATCTCTACAGGAGAGAAGAGAGCAACAGCATCTCAGATGACAGCATCTCCCTCTCTCTCAACTCAACTGGTCAAGGCAGATGGCCGCTCACCTTGAGCCTGGTTCTGTTCGAGGTTTCTTCCCATTAAAGGGGAGTTTTTCCTTGCCGCCGTCGCCAAGCGTTTGCTCATGGGAGAATGTTGAGTCTCCGTAAATTAAGAGTATGGTCTTGACCTGCTCTATATTAAATACGCCATGAGACAACTTAGTTGTGATTTGGCGCCATTTAAATAAAATTGATCTGACTAATCAAAACAAACTAAAATCAATCAATCTGGTCAGCCATACCCAATTTTACTTCAAAGTTCAATCTCTGCTAATCCCTCCAAGACCAACACAAAATACTTGCAATTCCAATGGATTTCGCCGAACACTCCTTCAGGATCAGAGCCGCCACTTCAGCCTTCATACAATTCATGGGCCATCATTCCTCCCAAATGTATCATCGCTACACCCATTGAGATCTCAAGATCTCACATCTGCTCAACCTTATCTTAAGTAACTGGAGGTTTTTGGGGGTCCACTATTGCCCATGTGCTGCAGCAGATTCCCCATAAGTGTCCCCGCAATCAATGAGTCAATCAATCAATCAATTTTTATTTATATAGCGCCAAATCACAACAAAAGTCATCTCAGGGCACTTTTCAGATAGAGCATGTCAAGACCGTACTCTTTAATTTACAGAGACCCAACAATTCCCCCATGAGCAAGCACTTGGCGACAGCGGTAAGGAAAAACTCCCCTTTAACGGGTAGAAACCTCAAGCAGAACCCTCTTGGTCTTGGTGGGCGGCCATCTGCTTTGACCGGTTGGGTTGAGAGAGAGAAAGAGAGAGGGAAAGGGGGGGGGGGGGCAGAACAACAACAGAAACAGCAACAGCAACAGCCAGGGAAGGATGCCAACAGGACTGTGAAAGACCGCAAAGGCTCGGCCCGGAACCCAGAGTTTCCTGCGAGATGAGAAAAAACACACAAAAAAAAACTCCGCCGAAGAAGCAAAGTTAGTGACATGCATTGATGTTACATGAATGCATACAGATGGAGAGGAGGAGGAGGAGGAGAGAGGAGCTCAGTGCATCATGGGAAGTCCCCCAGCAGTCTAGGCCTATAGCAGCATAACTAAGGGCTGATCCAAGGTGAGCCTGGTCGGCCCTAACTATAAGCTTTATCAAAAAGGAAAGTTTTAAGCCTACTCTTAAACATAGAGAGGGTGTCTGCACCCCGGACCGAATCTGGAAGATGGTTCCACAGGAGAGGAGCCTGATAGCTGAAGGCTCTGCCTCCCATTCTACTTTTAAAGACCGTGGGAACCACCAGTAAGCCTGCATTCTGGGAGTGCAGTGTTCTAGTGGGATAATACGGTACTATGAGCTCTTCAAGATATGATGGTGCCTGACCATTAAGGGCTTTGTAAGTTAGGAGAAGGATTTTAAATTCTATTCTAGATTTTACAGGAAGCCAATGTAGCGAAGCTAAAATGGGAGAAATGTGATCTCTTTTTCTAGTTTTTGTCAGTACACGTGCAGCTGCATTCTGGACCAGCTGAAGAGTCTTTAGAGATTTGTTAGAGCAGCCTGATAATAAGGAATTGCAGTAATCCAGCCTAGAAGTAACAAATGCGTGGACTAGTTGTTCTGCATCTTTTTGGGACAGGATGTGTCTGATTTTTGCGATATTACGTAAGTGAAAAAAGGCAGTCCTTGAGATTTGATTTATGTGGGAGTTAAAGGACATATCCTGATCAAAGATAACTCCCAGACTCCTTATGGTGGTGCTGGAGGTCAGGGTAATGCCATCTAGAGTAGCTATATCATTAGATAATGTGTTTCTAAGGTGTTTAGGGCCAAGCACAATAGCTTGTTTTATCTGAGTTTAGTAGTAGAAAATTGCAGGTCATCCAGGTCTTTATGTCCTTAAGGCATGCTTGGAGTTTGTTTAACTGATTGGTTTCATCAGGCTTCATTGATAAATATAATTGGGTATCATCTGCATAACAATGAAAATTTATGGAGTGTTTCCTAATAATATTACCTGAAGGAAGCATATACACGGTGAATATATTGCAATATATACACGGAAGTACAGAACCTTGTGGAACTCTGTGTCTAACTTTTGCCTTCACAGAGGATTCATCATTAACATGTACAAACTGAAATCGGTCTGATAAATAGGACTTAAACCAGCTTAATGCAGTTCCTTTAATGCCAATTAAATGTTCTGTAAATGCTCTGCAAAAGGATTTGATGGTCAATTGTGTCGAAATTTCAGGTTGAAAGGCTGTCTCAGGTTCAGCATTTTCAGTGCCCTGCATGCACACCCTCCATGTTGGCTGTTGCAGTGGATAGGAATCGTAAACTTTATTGCTTTAAGAGCCAACCAGGGTGTGTACAATTCTTGTCCATAGAAATTCTAGAGTGCCATAAATGGTAAAGTTTAATCCATTTTTTGGGAGGTTTTTTTTTTTTTTTTTTAAGACCTGATTGATTTTTTGAGGGAGTGTTTCTGGCCAAGGATGCTGAAGTGTCCTCCTTTGTCAACTACATCCATGCGACAAGACACATAAAGTTAATTTAAATTTCTCCATATTTTACCACACAAATTTCTAAGTTTTATGAACACTTATAGCCTACTACACATTTTATGTAGTAATAGGGTGACCCCATCAAATGTCAGGTTGCCAATATTTACAGCTTAATTTATACTGTTAAACTCTGTCTATGTGTCTGTATTGTATGCCTTCATCTGTCTTAGAATCCTGCGAAAGACAGATGTGGTACAGGTCAGTGGGTGGCAGCATGAGAGTCCGCAAACAAGTCTGCAAGCAAAGTAGACAAGGAAGGCATCAAGGTTGCTGTCTGCCATGGTTTTTTGCTCAAGGGATTGACTATATTCTGTGGAGAAATATTTGCATACCCCATATACCTACAGAAACAGCTTGCTTCTCAGACTATACAGTTTTTCTGCTCTGATGTGATCTGCAGATCCTGACCATATGTGCAGAGGGTTGTGGGCCACTGTACAGAGTTGCAAGACTTGTTGAACATGTGTCCATTTTTCTCCATCATGCATGCTAAAGCACATTCATGGATGTGTGAGGTTAATGATTGAAAATTGCAAATTTCTTATAAGTTGCACAACACATTATTACTCTTGGTCCTCTGTTCCTCAACCCTCTTTTCTGGTAAGTATTTTTCATGTACATCTAAGTTATTGTAGTTTTTGGTTTCCTGGCCTAACATGCATTGTGTCTTAAGTTCACACAGATATATTTACCATCCAAGCAAGTGGTTGGAACAAGCGGAAGGCAGAAAACCTTGACCGGACATTGGCCAAGAGATACATGAAGGTACTAACCAGACCAATGTAATTTGTTTGCATTAAATTTGGGTCAGCATGTAACTTCAATTTTGATTTGACAGACTGTAAAAAGAGTTACAGAGGCAACAGAGGAGTCCAGCAATGGGTGTCAGATGTCCGGCAGTGGACTACAGCTACTGTGAAAAAAAATCTCATTGCACAATTCAAACACTCATTTGGCTCTGCTCAGGTGAGCTGAAAAGGGGTTGATTTCATTTTATAGGCTACTTGTTTTCACAAGGGACAACCAGTCAAAATGACTTGCAGAAGACCATTGAAGAACTCTTATTTGAGCATCAAGCAGCGCAAATGTCAGCTGTATTGTCAGACTGGTGAGACAACAAAATGCCACCATTAATGCAGATTTGTTTGTTTTCCATGATGTCACAAAATGTATTCACTGCTATTTTATAGATGGTAAACTAGCTAACCCATTTATTAAAAAAATATAGTAGGGTTAATAGAGCAGTTAATATTCAGTTAACACACACACAAATACACATACTCAGTCACACACCATGGATAATATGTTGAAATGCAAGTGAGGGGTTGGTTTTGTGCCAAGAAAAGGCTGTACTGTACCCCTTCATCCTCCCTTAGACATCAGCCCTTCATCAGTGCACACGCGTGCACACACGCACACACACACACACACACAACCACACCACACAAATACATATACATGTACATTTGGAAGGTTTGGATGTTGATATACTGTATTTTATTTAATATTGTTATTGCTAATATTACTGTACTGATTTTGTGTATTGTCCAGATCGTTGGTCAATTTTTACTTTGATGCTTTGGCAAAATAGTTCTTTGCCATTGAATTGAAAAAAAAATCTGTTATGTAGTATACTTGCTTTTACTGGTGTTTCATTAGCCTGTGAGTTGGTCATCTTAAGTTTAGTTTTTTGTTTCATGGTCTAGATGGCAATAAGCGGAGACATCAACTCAGTAAAAGGATTGCTGCAGAAAAGAAAGCCTTGGAAGATGCCATCACTGAATACAATGCTATTGTGAGGGAAGCTGACAGACTCCCTCCTCCTAACCAGCTCATTGCTGATGACGACTACTCCTGGCAATGGGAAGTACACATATGGAAAGACACTGAATATAAATTTGCTGATGCACACACCTCGCTATAAATGTAAGATTATTGGTAACACTTTGATGTGATGAATTGCAGGTCATGGTGATGTGGTGCAGAAAAAAAAAGTTGACAGTGCTGCTGACCAGACTTAAAGAAGAACAAGTGTGGTTCGTGAAGTCAAGCAGCACTGGGAGTACATGAGGAGTATGGCAGGAGTTAATACTTTTTATATTAAATATATGCAATAAATATGTACATATGTAATATGTGAACGTTTTATTCAGGGGTAAAAAACTTGCAAACAGAGTCAGAAGTAGTACTAAGAGGTAACTAAGCTGAGGCAACAGTGGTCATATGAATAGTAGTCATGAAAACAGAAGAAACTGATTCAAAAGAATAAAACAATTAAGCTGTATTATAAGACGCTGATGATAAAATATAGTAAAAGATAGGTAAGATATAAGGACATAAGGAGGGAAAAATATATCCAAGTACAGTAAAGACCTCAGTGAGTTTTGAACAAAGTGCTTGTCAGAATAACATAATCTGAAAACTTTTCGGCACTCCAGGCCAATAGGTACAAGATGTTGATGATGAGAATTTCACCCAAACTTAAGACGAGGAATCAGGAGACTGAATGAACACCAGAAACAGACAACATTAGCTGTCTGTGAACACCAGACCACCAGAACATCAACCAGGAGTCAGTGGATGGCCAGAGAAAGACATGAGGAGGACATTCATGTCTGACAGCAGAGACCATCTTTGAACAGGAACAGGAGTTACCATCTTCCCCTGTATTATACTACCTGATGTCATGCAACTGAAGTTCTCTACTGAAGTCACATAATGACAGCTAAACCATCTACATGACAACTAAGCAAAGTACATATGCCAAAGGCTACAATGCAGTTGAAAACTTCTGAAAACTTACAGTGAGTTGACTTTGTACTGTGATTGTTTTGCTAAACTTCACATGTCTTCTGTCACTTTTCATGTGCAACACAATGCATGCCTATGTGGAGAGGCTGTCTGAAGGTGTGCACTGTTATCCCCATTTGTACAAATAATCATATCAAAACTACAAAGACATACAGAAGACTAAGAGTTGTTGGAAAGAGATCATGGAGGGATGCCGCCAGGAGGAGGCTATCATGGCAGACTTTTCATCCCGCCTCCTATTGTGGACACAGCTAGAGCCCCTTTAGACTACATATTGTACAAACTACTTTGTTTAAAGCATACAGAAAACATAATAGTGAAAGCATTTACAGTACTTGTAAAATGAAAGACCAGTAACAGCAGCAGTCACAGTATCAGTGGCAGCAGTTCCAGGTTAGCAGTGCTAACTCAGTGGAGTCTTTGGTCCTGTCAATTTTCATAGAGTTCACAGAAAACAGATTAGTACGGGTACAGATAAAAATATGAAAATGTTCTTGATCTCATGATGACACTGTGCTTTTCAAAAAAGGCTGAGGTTCTATGTAGTAACACATAACCATCATAAATATGATGTATACATGACCTCTAGTGTCCTAGGGAGAGCAAGGATGTCTCTGTCCTTATATTTTTAGATTTAATACATGTCAGACAGCAGTGTTTTCCCTCTCTGGGTGATCTCTGCATCAAGAAAATTTATTTTAGCGAGAAATTCTGTGTCTGGCATGCCTGCTGTGCTTTGTTCAACCTGGGATGTTTCATAGATGACATACAATAATCTCCCTGAAACACTCCTCATGTGGAATGTGCTCTCTGTGTGTAGTTTGGATCTCTGCTTGACAACATGATGTAGAATGCCACAGTACTGCCAGAATAAGATGTTAAAATGAAAGCAGCTTTTTAAGGTTAACTGCACATACACTGTTTATCATAGACACACTGTTACACTCCAATAGGCAAAGCACAGTATTAGACACCATTTGGGTGGTACAAGCACAAGATCCTCTGCAAGAAATAATTAAGAGCTGTAAATGGAGGTGGATACTCTAGAAACTGTTCATTTTGACAGTTTTTCGTTCAACATTACCTCCACATTTGAACTTTTTTGAAGGCCATCTACACTGGAATGTCAGTTCAAAAACTCAGAAACACATCATATATAGAGTTTCCAGAGTAAGTACGTAAAATGCAAACAGTCAGTTTTGAGGTGGTGACATATTTTGGCCAAATAAAAATGTGTACTGAAGCTTTGCACATTCAAAGCCATAGATTTGTGTAGCAAAATATTTGTGTTAATTCTGAGAGATCAGGAGGTCATAACATTGAAGAAATGTAACAGGAAGTCAGCAATCTGTACTCATTTAGTAATAATAATAATAATGATAATGATAATAATATTAATAACTTTATTTGTATAGTACCTTTCATACAAGAAATGCTTTACAACAAAAGAAATTACATGCACCAAGTGCTTCACATGAAAAGGACATAAAAAGAACATAAAAGCATGTAAAAAAAACAAAATATTAATGTAACATAAGATGGAAAATAAAATCCACTCGATAGCATAGGAAGATTTAAAAAAATGAAAATACAATACATAGAATGCGTACTTCAGTGAAAACTCAAAGTATTTCTCCATGTTTACATAGTCTGTAAATCAGCACCTAGGTCTCAAAGCAACTTTTCCCAACAGACACACACTCACCAATGGTCTTGATTAACCAAAATAAGCCTCTTCCAGCTTACCCCAGAACGTCTTCCTACGGGTTTAACCTCACTGTGGGTCTTATCTGTGTCAGGTGCAACCCAAAGCTGCCCCAGAAAGAAACCACCCTTAGTGGTGGTGTCAGGGTTAAAAATTATAAACCACCACAGTCTTTTCTCAAACCTACCAACCACTACCTTCAGTACCCATGAAAAATAAGATGGAAAATGAAACCCACTTGATAATATTAATAAAAATAAGAGAATAAAGTGAAAATAGAATAAAGCCCACTCGATAATAAAAATAAGAAACTAAAAATACATAGAATGCATAATATAAGGTGGAAGATAAAACCCACTGACACATAAAATAGAACTGAATAATAATAAAAGAATAAAATATAATAGAACAAGTTAAAACATAGAATACGTAAAATCTATAAAATAAAGTAAAATACAACATTTCAAAAGAAGTGCAGTAGTGCATTAGTGCGAGAGAAAGCTAGTTAAAGGCTCAAGCTTTCTTTTAAAAAATTTTCACGAGCAGGCTTTCCTGTTCCATACTGAGGTGTTGCAATATAACGGTATTGACAATAACCTTGATAATTAAAAAATGAAATATTGATGTCATGTTAAAAATACACATATCATAATATTGTGTAAATATTCCAGCGCCTCTTAAAACCCCTTAATGTTCAGATAATCCATCCATGGGCCGTCACACTGTTAAGTACACAACTATGCTATGTACATAACTCCTGTATTTAAGTGAGTACTCAGGAAACACATCTTTGGAAAGCTAAGATTCTTGTGATTCGATTGATGCAAACCAGTTCAAGATATAATCACAACAGCAGGTGTGTGTCAAGAACACAAGATCAGAAAAATTAAAAACACACATGGGCTGATAGCTCCTTAATTTATTGACACATACTCAACAATCACTGAGGAATTATGTTCAAAATAGTGTTTTTTTCTGCACCTTGCAGACTACTAAACCTGCACTTTGACCTGAGGTGACAATATGACATAAATGTCATTGTGGTGCCAGAGTATCAAAACTTGCACTGACAGGTAAGGGTATTGAGGTTCATGTTTTAATCTCATATTAGTTGTAAGTGTTACCAAGGCTGATTAACGAGGCTAGAGGGCCTCAATGTTGAATTACACCACCAGAGGCCTGTACTACGAAGTTCAACATACCCAGGAAATCTTTTTGTTATCTGGCTTCACTGAGCCTAACATTGGCTGTCCGGATAACCAGTACTATGAAGCTGTTTATCAACCAGCTCAGTCAGCTCTGGGTTTTCCTATCCATCTACAAGCGCGTTCATGTGAAAGAGGCGGGGTTATTAATTATGAGCAACATCATTAGAGCCATGAATGAAGTACTTCATACAGTGTGAGTTGAAACGGTGTTACAAAGTACCTGCAGAAAACCTCTGTTTAAGAGACAGCAAAAAGTCATATTCCACAAAGTGAAATGTAAATGAGCCTGTAATCATACAATAGAATCAGATGTAGGAACACTGGAAATAATTTCCACATATTATAAGAAGGCTAAGGCTTAAAATACAAGTAAGAATTACTATATAAGACTTAAGTATAGAGTGAGTATTTTTGCTATTTAGTTGGATGATGAAGAAACCATTATGAATATGTCACATAAAAAAAAAATTAAAAGTAATGCCAGACTGTTCCTGCTACCAAGCCAACGAGTGGAAAAGTGGTTAATAACTGATGAGGTCTATCTGACCGAAATGTTGCATTTACAATCATGGGAGCCAATAAAAGTTCAAGTAAAGTTAAAGTTTATTTATTTAAAGTGCAAAATCACACCAGGGTGTCTCAATACACTTTACAGTAGTATAACAATGTTAAAACAATCAAACAATATTAAAAGAATCGAGGAGTTATGACACAAAAAAAGATAAATTATGGAAAATTTAAAAGTGGTCCAAAACACAGTGAACCATCTGAGGTAGCTCATCGTGTGACACGCGCATATTATCATATACCTAGAACTGATAGCAGGAATGGAGATATTATTGAGACAGTGTAGCTGTTCTACAGCCTCACTGGGGTAAGGGAAAAGACTATATCAAACCCACGTCAGTGGTGTTAAAGCAGGTCATATGATTGCAAGAGTAAGTATGTTTTGAGTCTAGATTCAAAGATTTCAGCAGAAGTAGCTTCCCTGATTATAAGAGGTAGCTGGTTCCAGAGATAGGGAGCTCGGTAGGAGAATGTTCGACTGACTACTGATTTTTTCTTGATTCTAGGAACAGTTATCCAGCAAGATATCCAGCATCATATGATCAGAGTGCACGAGGGGGAGTATAAGGGGTGATGAAGTCAGAAAGATATGATGGTGCAAGCCCATGTAGTGATTTATAAGCTAAGAGAAGCACCTTTAAGTCAGATCTGGCTTGGATTGGGAGCCAGTGAAGGGTGATTAGGACTGGAGTAATATGGTCAAATTTTCTAGTTCTAGTCAGTATTCTGGCGGCAGTATTTTGCACAAGTTGTAATTTTTTAATACTGCAGCTAAGTATACCAGAAAATAGGACATTACAGTAATCCAGTCGTGAAGAAACAAAGGCATGTACTAGAATTTCAGCATCCACCATACTAAGCAGAGAGCAGATTTTTGAGATATTGCGAAGATGGAAAAATGCAATCTTGGGGATTTCCCTAATGTGTACATCCAATGAGAGAGCCGAGTCAAAAATAACACCAAGGTTTTTAACTGTGGAGCTCTGTTTAATTATGCAGTCCCCAAAGTTTAAAGTGAGGTCTGTAAGAAGAGGAAGTTGGAATTTTGGGCCAACAACTTGCATCTCAGTTTTAGTGGCATTTAGTCGCAACAAGTTTTGTGACATCCAGTTTGTAACAGCGACTAGGCATAATTCAAGGTTTGCAATTTGGTATATAAATCTGGGTGTCATCTGCGTAACAGTGAAATTTGATACCACAGATACCAATGTAGCTAGCTAGGCGATTTAAAAGAATATTACGATTGACGGTATCAAATGCTGCACTTAAATCAAGTAAGATAAGAACAGAAGAGCAGTCCAAATCTGAGACAAGGAGTAGGTCATTTACCACTTTTGTGAGAGCAGTCTCAGTGCTATGGAACGATCTAAAGCCAGACTGAAATGGTTCGAGTAGACTGTTGGATGAGAGGTAGTCAGTTAGTTGAGTGGAAACAATTACTGATAGTTACTGATAATATCAGGATCAAGGGTAGATTTTTTGAGTTGTGGTTTAATAACGGCAGATTTAAAGGAGTAGGGCACAATACCAGAGAAGAGAGGTGTTAATAATGTTGAGTAGCGAAGGGCCAATTATTGGGAGAAGTTCCTTAACCAATTTAGCGGAAATAGGGTCAGATAGGCAGGTTGTGGATTTGGAGGAAAGCACCAACCTAGAGAAGGTGTCCAAGGAGAGCCTCAAATTGTGACAGCACAGGGGTGGTCCTCCAATGCACCCAATATACAATTTGAAGGGGGAATGACACCCCCGGTGGGTAGAGAGTTGCTAATCTCATCTCTAATACAGTCAAGTTTGTGATTGAAGAAATTAAGAAATTTAGTTGCAGTGAAACTCACTAAAGGGAAGGGTTTGCGAGTTTTGTGACTGTGTCAAAAAGAAACTTCGGGTTATCTTTGTTAGTGTGAGATGAGATCTGAGAAGTAGACAGAGAGCATACGTTTGTATTTCATTAAGCTATCACTCCAAGCTAGACGAAAAACCTCAAGTTTGGATGAACGTCATTTGCGTTCAAGCTTTCTACACACCGGTTTTTGTGCACGAGTTTCATCATTGGACTAGGGGGACGTTTTTTTAAGATGGTGGGTCTTAGTGAGTAACGGTGCAACAGAGTTATGCGAGTCACGAAGAATGGAGTTAACTTTATCCGTGAACTCATCAAGAGATTCAAGTCGTTCTGGTAGAAAGGCAAGAGTTTTGGGTCGAAGGTCAGTGTGTGTGATTGTGGAAGAATCAATTCGGCACATGCTGTAGGTATCAACTGGAGTTGAATTCCGACAAGGCAGAACAACTTGAAACTTAAGAAAATGGTCTGATAGTGCCAATGCATATGGCAGTACTTCTAGGTCTGAAATGATAATACCACGCATGAGTACCAGATCAAGAGTATTGCTGTTTGAATGAGTTTGTTCATGAACCAGCTGAGTAAAGCCAAAGGTGTCAATGGATGACATAAAAGCGTTGCTAAGTGGATCAACTCTACAGTTTAAATGAATATTAAAATCACCAATGATTAGGATATTATCTGTATGAGTTACATGGTCAGAAAGGAAACTGGAGAATTCTTCTAAAAAAGATGAATAGGGCCCAAGAGGGTGATAAAGGATGATTAAGTAGAAAGGGAGAGTACCAAAATAGTTAGGAGCCATGCGAACGGGGTGAAGGGATGCATAGTGAGTATCTCATAGGAAGAGGGTTTATTATTTAGGTCTGGTAGCAGGTTTAGACTGGAGTTAAAGATTAGGCCGACGCCCCTGCCTTTCTTAGATGACCAAGCAACATGAAAATTGGTAAAATATGAGGGGGAAGCTTCAATTAATGGCTTTAGCCAGGTTTCACATAATCCCATAATGTCAATATTATGTTCTTTAATTATGTTGTTAATCAGTAGATCTTTGTTAGTGAGTGATATAATATTAATGAACCCAAGTTGTAGGCATTTTGTGTTAATATTTGCTATGGGATGCTCAGAATTATGAGTAGGTTTAATAGATTGCTATTGCTATTAGATTGCTACCTATTGTTCTGGAAGGTGGCTGAGGACGATGTTTTGGATAAAATCTGCTTTTCCTAAACCTGGTCAAGACAGGAATGGTAGAGATTGGTCGGTGGTTTCATGTTTTGTCTCACCTATTATTTAGCTGCACTCTCTAATTATTAATTTCTGGTCACTGCTGAGCTCTTTTGGTGTGTCCAATCATTGCAAAATTCAATTCATCAATGTGGACTACTGCCCAGCCTAATAATTACTATAATATATATCATTCCTGATCACTAGCATTGCTGGCTAAGGCCCAGACATTGCAAGCAGGTTGTGCTAGCTAAGTTCCCGGCTGATGGATGGGGCGGCAGAGCCACCTGTCATATATATTTACTATATTCTAAGGGTCATAGAGTGTTTTAGAACATTCTGTGGAGGGAATGGCAATGACTGTAAGTGCTCAGCTTCCCTTGTGGTCTCTATGTCTAACTTAAACTCTGAACATTAGCTGTGTTTTGTCTCTGTTTTTTCATTTATGGTACACTTTTTTCTTTTCATGCATATAATGTAAACTCAAAAAAAGAGTAGTCATGCTCATTATTTCGTTCAGTCTCTTAGATTATGTTGTTTTTATATGATTAATTTGTGACCTGTTTCTTTCCTGCTTGGTAAGTAAATTCAAGTCATACATATATATATATATATATATATATATATATATATATATATATATATATATATATTAATATTAATATTAATTGAATATTATATTATAATATTAATATATATTAATTGAGACCTGTTTTATTCAAACTTGGTAAGTGAGTGTTCAGGTCATTGCTAACCATTTGCCATTGCTGGTGTAACAGATGTGGTCGGGGCAGGTAATGAGGAAGCTCAGAGAGTGTATTTCCAACCAAGGATCATAAAGTGCCTTTTTGTTTTAACTTTTGTTTACACTGGCTAAGCTCAAATTGTTAGCTGTCAAGGTTGTTACTGTCCATTAGCCATTGCTGGCTAAGCTCAAATTGTTAGCTGTCCTGTCACACTATTTTTTTATGTTTCATCTCTTAGTAGACTATGCCAAATGATTAATTGAGACCTGTTTTATTCCTGCTTGGTAAGTAAGCTTGGGGAAAATATTAGGCAGTGTTATCTATATTGAGCGACTCTTTCTAACTACTAATTTTCAGGTCACTGCTGACCTCTTTTGGCCAGGTCAATCAGTGCCGAATTTCAGGTCTTCAGTGTCTTATTATGAATGAACGAACCTTTATTAATGTCCACAGGGGAAATTCACTCATCTCAGCAGTTCAAACTAGAAGAAAAGAGTGAGAATTATTTACTGTATATGCACCTATGTCATACTCAGATTTGACCTGCAGTGGTAATACTCACATTGTGTAGCATTGTTCTAAAATATTGCACTGGAAAATAGTGAATTGCACAAAGCATGACGGTATAATGGTAAGTCTATGTTCAAGGTGTAACATAAGACAATATGAGGTAAACATTGCTCACTAAAGCCTACATATTGCAAGCAGGTCACTGCCGATCTCTAGCCATTGCGAGCTAAGCCCAGAAATGTGTGGCTGTCCAGGTCAGTGCTGTCCTTGTCATTGCCGGTTGGTTTTGTTTCTTTCTATTCATTTATGGTACACTGTTGATTCTAATCAGCTTTAAAAAAAAAAAAAAAAAAACTGTGTCATGCTCATCATTACGGTTCATCCCTTAGCAGATTATGCAGCTTTTTATGATTTCATCCCTCCTTGGTAAGTAAACATTCTTTGTTGGAGAATATTAGGCTGTGTTTTCTCTGGAGCTTGCACCCCATATTTAGGGGGATTTATCTTGCTGCTGCTCAGGACTGATATCCCTCGATTCAAAATGTCCCTGTAGAGTCTAAGCACCAAAGACTTTTTATATGATCATCAATATCATCTGTATAATAAACAATTCTTTTTGCCTCATTCACTTGTCTCTCCTGATTGAAATGGAGCTTTAGCGAAAGTTCAGTGAGGAAGACTATCTTTTGCATGCTCAGGTCTGTAGTTTTACTTCTCAAACCTCTGTCATTCCTATTCCTCATGCATGGTCACTCATAACTTGTTGTCATTGCCTGGGGTGTCAAGTGAGACGTTAGCTGTTCCTATCAGCTGGTCACATCTAACCAATAGCACAGTAGCACACTTTCATTGTCAGCCTATCATATCATGGCTGCCTTTTTAAATGTTTTCTCCCTCTCTGCCTTAGTGCTTTTATGGTGCTGTTTTGCGCACTCCACCACATCCCCATCACCACCCATTCGCAGATTCAGCAGTGCATCACTTTATCAACCTCATCAGCCCTATCAGTCTCAGCAGAAGTCATCAGCCACCACCAACACCAGTGTCTGGACTCTATGGTTGGATTTATCTTGCTGCTGCTCAGGACTGATGTCCCTTGATTTATCCCTGCAGAGTCTAAGCACCAAAGACTTTTGACAAGACTTAATCATCAATATTATCTGTATAATTGTTACGACCGCCTCCCTTTCTGCCTGCAGTGGTTTGATTGGCCACTTCCTGCAGGAGGTAGAAGTCAAGGTGGGTCATTAATGTAATGTAGTGACACTTGGGTAGGGCTCCACCAAGGCTAAAAAATACCAGTCTGATCTCATTGTGTCTCTTTCTCTTTCTCTCTCTCTCTCTCTCTGTCTCTCTCTCTCTCTCTCTCTCTCTCTCTCTCTCTCTCTCTCTCTCTCTCTCTCTCTAGGCTCCACATCTCCTGGTTTTGGGTTTGGTTTGGCATTTTTTTCCTCCTGTGTTCAACAGTAGCATACACACACCTCACTCATCCACACATTCCATTCACTACTGATGCAGTTACTCTCCACACCTCATGCCTTTTGTAGATAGTTAAGTTGCTTTATTTTCCAATAAAACAAATAATTGGCACTTTAACTTGACTTGTCTCCCCTCATTGTCATGTGCACTGAACTAGTTTGTGACAATAATAATTCTTTTTGCTTCATTCACTTGCCTCTCCTGATGAAAATATGACTTAGCTGTTCAAATTGCATATACACCTGGCTGAGTGTGACTGACTTTGAGTCAGTGTGAGCCAGATCACCTCCAGATGTGGTGAGGCAGATCTGTTCACATTGCACTGTGTGCATTTACACCTTACTCCTCCAAGCCATAATCTAAAAACTGCGCATGAATTGACAGTCACAAAACAGTGTAGATAATCAGATTCAGAACAGGGGCTGCAGGTTTGCTTAAACATGTGACAGCTCTTTAATACTTTGTGGAAAACTGGTGCTCCAAATATGTTGGCTAGTTAACTGTGTTTATAGTGCTGAGTGGCACAGATGGCACACGTTTTTGTCAACAACATGCACATTTTTAGCCTTATATGAAATGGGGAAAGCAAAATGTTGCCATACCACTGATTTTAATGAAGGAGGACGGTTCTCTAACTAGATTTTGCTTTCTTTTTTATTCAGTATTGATATTGTTACACCCCAACTTGGTATTCCATTATCCTGCTTACTCTCTGCTTTTCAACATAACCTTTTATTTCTCTCTTTCTTGCTTTCTTTCTTTCTTTGGTTGGAACAAATATGGTGGAATACCTCCAGCAGGCTGAGGTGTTGAGGCCGTACCCCTACATCCTGACACTGGGATATGACCATCAGTGCTCCATGCACATGCTGTTGCTGTTGTTGATTCAAGTGTTATTGTGTTTATGAATCGAAAACAGTTATGAATTTGTTATGGCTTTTTGAAAAATAAAGTTTTTTTTTAAAATTCCAACATTGTTTAAAAGGTTGTTGTTTATTACATATATGTATGATTTACATTACCAAATCTTGGATATATTTTGTAATAGGCCAGTACATCAAAGTAATTTAACTGTTTACTGTAGTCTATTGAAATAACTTTTTTCTTTTTCTTCTTTCTTCCTGTGCCTTGCTGTTTGGTCCCTAACAGGCAGTGTAAACAAGAGGTTTGCTGGATGGACTATGAAAGTCTCCATGGATCTTTGAATTACAAGAGGACAACTGTGACAGACCCTTACTCACGGTCACAGCCAGGAGGATTGAACTATATTAACATTTATGGTCCATTAATTAAGTACAAGCCAAGGACCCACTTGGCTTGTGGCAGGGTATTAGGATGGTGATATAATTTATCTAGCTCTATATCCAACACTACAAGTTGTAATAAATTACTACTACTAATACTAAATGTCTGTTCCTTCCAGAATGACCATTTCCAAACATGACTCATATGATTGTTTCCTGATCTTCCAACTCTTAGGGTTTGGTTAAAAGAGCACTGTTTGAGCATTGCACTCCTATAACATTGTCAGACTTACAGTGAGTTCTTTCTCAATTGATGCCACATTGAAAAATATCAAAATTTTTATCTGTTCATTATTTTTCTTCGTCAAAATTAGTAGTGGCTAATTTTTTTCATTTTCAAAATTGTAGTGTATAACTTTTTTGCATATGCAGTTGTACTCTCCAAGACCTGGAAGCACGTGCTGTTGTAAAATCAGTTTACACTATTATTATTATTGTTATTATTATTATTATTATTATTATTATTATTATTATTATTATTATTATTATTATTATTGTTATTATTATTATTATTGTTGTTGTTGTTGTTGTTGTTGTTGTTATTATTGTTATTATTAACAATAATAACTTTATTTGTATAGCACCTTTCATACAATAAAATTCAGCTCAAAGTGCTTTACAACAAAAGAAATTACATGCACCAAGTGCAGTTTTTATTTTATTTTATTAAATCTTTATTTAATCAGGCAATCTCATTGAGATTAAGACCTCTTTTCTAAGAGAGGCCTGAGAACAAGAAACATTCATAAGACAAGAACACAGTCAGCAGACAGAAACAACACAACTACACAAAAACAAGGAATTAATAACTGTCACAAGACTCATAAAAAACATCAGATAATAAAGCTTTAAAATCTCCAAGAGAAATGAAAGACTCAAATTTGAGGGTAGTTTGCAGTTCATTCCATTTAAAAGGTGCATAGTACCTGGAACCAGTTATGCCAACATTAGTGCGAACATGAGGGATATCTAAGGTTAAGTAGTAACTGGATCATGTACTGTAGTTTCTAGATTTAAATGAGAGAAGAGATATGAAGTAGTTTGGAAGCTTCAGCAGTAGAGCTTTATAGACAAATAACATGAGATGGTTATTTCTTCTTGTCTGTAAGGAAGTCAAACCAGCCTTCTGATACAGAGAACAATAATGAGTACCAAATTTGTCATGAGTTATTAAGCGTGATGCACTGATACACACATTCAACTGCTCAAGTGTAGATGGGGCAGCATGGCAATTCAGAATATCTCTATAGTCAAGGACAGACATAAGGGTTGACTGCACAATAGTTTTATGGTTGGAAGTAGACAGACATCATTTGATTCTATGCAAGAAGCCTAGTTTGATTTTTAATTTCTGTCAAATGTTGAATATGAATCTTGAATGATAGTCTGCTGTCAAGCCAAATTCCTAAGTATTTGTATGACTCAGCAAGAGTAATATGGGTGCCATTTAAAGTTGTAATGGCAGGATAGTCAGAGTCACTTGTGGAGCTGGAGAATACCATGTACTTGGTCTTTTCTGCATTTAAAACTAGTCTGTGATTAAGGAGTGATAAATTGAAAAGCATCAAAGGCAGACTGAAGACGAGTCAGGGCCTGGGCTGGGGTGCAGCCTGGGTTATATAGAGATGGGTGACAAATTAAAGGAAAATCTGGTACAGGTCTGAATGCTTGACCCCTACAGTGAGGAGATCTGGTGGCTCTGTTATGTTGTCAGGGGCATCAAAACACCATATGAGGGAATATCTTTTTGAAGAATGGTGTTCCTCAACCTTGGCATTGATTCTACAAGTCTCTGGAACTCTTCTGGGGGGATAAACACCATTTTTCAAAGAGATATTCCTTCATATGGTGTTTTGATGATGGTGGTAGAGAGTGCTGTCTAACATTTCAGTCCAAAATCTCCCTTAGGTGTTCAACTGGGTTGAGATCTGGTGACTGTGAAATGATTCACATCATTTTCATACTCATCAAACCATTCAGGGACGTCTCTTGCCCTATGAATTGGGGCACTGTCATCTTGGAGGAGACCACTCCCACCAGGATAGAAATGTTTCATCATAGGATAAAGGTGATCACTCAGAACAACTTTGTATTGATTTGTAGTGACCCTTCCATCTAAGGGTCACTGTAGGGGTCAAGCATTCAGGCATTGTACCAGTTTTTCCTTTAATTTGTCACCCGTCTGTAACATTGTATCTTCTGCAAAAAATGACACTGAAGTCAGTAACAACAGTCTGAGTTCTCTCTGTAAGGTAAGAGTAGAACCAATTAAGCATGGCTTCATCTAAACCTATAGACTGTAGTTTATGAAGTAGGATTTTATGATCAGCGGTATCAAACGATTTTGAGAGGTCAAGGAAGAGAGTAGCACAAAATTGTTTTTTTATCCAAGGAGGAGACAATGTTATCATTGACTGAAACTGCAGCTATAATTGTGCTGTGACCCAGGCAACTTTAGTGAATAACTAAAGGTGCGTATTACCCAGCTGGATAGACCCTGGTGCTGGAGTACGGGAGGAGTTCCTACTTCTTTGTCAAACCGGACAACAATCCAGGGTTCCAAAGGAGTGGGAGTGGAACAGATTCTTGCCTAGGGTTTGGCTCCAAGCCTGGGCTTCCCTTTTCCCAATAGACACAGACTCACCACCAGTCTTGATTAGCTGAAATAAGCTTCTGCAAGCTTACCCCAGACCATCTTCCCACAGGTTTAACCTCACTGTGGGTCTTATCTGTGTAAGGCACAACCTAAAGCTGCCCCAAAAAATATACCCTTAGTGGCGCTGTGGAGGTTAAAAAACACCACAGTCTTTTTTCTCAAACCTACCAACCACTGACCTTGACACCTTTGTAACATAAGATAGAAAATAAAACCTGCTTGATAATAATAAAAATAAGACAAAATTAAAGCTGCAGGCAGCAATGATTGGGCCCTTGCACATTCTTACACCTTGGGGCTTGCCACGGTCTAAGTGCTGTTATTGCGGAGCAACATGATGCAACAATAGATTTACCAGGGGGCCACTATGTGGACACAGGAAGTGATACTACGTTACAAGCAACACGGCTCTGCATTTGGGGGTGCTATTGAGCCCGCTGGCCATGCCCAATCATTACACAACTTTGCAATTTTCACCAGTTCTGACATATGTTCCAATATTCATCAGTTTTCAAGCATCCCTAGCCCCTCAAAAATGCTATGGTGTGGGGGAATAATATCAATAATAATCTTTACAAAAAACAATAAGTTCCTCGTACTTTCAGTGCCAGGGACCATTTCATGCTCAGGCCCTAATAATAATAATAATAATAATAATAATAATAATAATAATAATTAAAGATGCAAGCAGCATTACTATGGCTGCCCTTGCACCTGCAGCCATGGTAATGCTACTGGAAGTTGGCAGACATGACTCTGAATTTTCAGGACTATGTGTCATTCAGGCTTCACTTCCTTTTGCACAAAGGCAATTTACATTTACCAGAGGGCAAATGACATGGATATACATTTTCATGAATATTGGACATTGCATGTAGGAGATAACCATCACTTCCTGTGTCCGCTATGTGGTGCTAGAGAACACCCATTGATGATTGTATGTCATGTTGCTGTAGGCTATATCATGTGTAGACCACACCATGTAAATTTCATGTAAATCGAATGATGTTTGTCAAATAAGGCTGACTTCCTGTTGTCAATAGGTGGCGCTAAGACTATGACTCAATATTGACATACAGATGTGTTCAGGCCTGGACTCTTATCAAACATCAAAAATTTGGGGCAGATTGGACGATGTAAAGTGGAGTTATGACAACTTCCTGATTAATGCACCAAGCATGTTTTGGGCAAAATTGACTGGCATGCCCCACCAAGGGTGATCCATGAGAACTAGAAAGCTTTGCAATTTAGCATCACAAAAGTCTTTAGATATCACATTCAAATTTGAAGTCACTTGGGTTAAATCTCTGGGAGAGAGACAATGCCTGTAAATGGCTTCACTTTGCAAAAAAAATGTAAAGTAGATTCAAAATGGCTGACTTCCTGTTGGATTTAGGGTATGGCTCCAAGAGGCTTTTTAAAAAAATCTGGATTTGTTACATCTGCCTACCAAGTTTCGTACATCTACGTTGAGTTTAAAGGTGGGGGCTTTGACTTTGAAATTTTCTAGGGGGCGCCCCCGAGGCATTTTGGCACACCCAAACCCAACACCCATATCAGATATCAATTATCGCCAGTTCTGATGCATGTGCAAAGTTTTGTGAGTTTTTGAGCACCCCTAGCACCTCAAAATTGCTAAAAGTAATTAGAGGGTGCCATAGAACTCAAATGCAAAGCCCAAGCCCAATTGTGATACTAATTGAAATATTTACTAGTTTGAACTTAGGTTAAGTCTTGTGAGATTTCACGTATCCTAAAGGCCTCAAACATGTGTTCGTAAAATTAAAATTACTGCATGAATAGTGGACTTCCTGTTGCCTACCAAATTTCATTGATCTACAGCATATGTAAAGGTGAGGGCTTTGAAAATTGTTACAGGAGGCTATCGAGCCAATTTTCCACACCCAAGACCCATGTCGGATATCAACTTTCGCCACTTCTGATGCATGCAGTTTTGATAGTGTGGTGTTACAGAACACCCACAAAGTATAACACATGTCAGTCCACTCCTCTCATTTCTCAGTTTGTACATCCTCGATTCCTTTCCTCGCCTCCTCTCCTTGCATCTTAATCCCTCCCACCTTAGATGCAAGTGGAGGAGTCAAGGAAGAGACATGACAAGAGGAGTCGAGGCAGCAGGCATTTAACAAAATGAGACATCTTTGCTTTAGAGCCGTCATGTCAATTAGATATAACATGTGGCAGAGCTGCATCATCTGTCCATTGTTTTGTTACAGCCAATGCTGTATTTTATGATCTCTGACAGATGAGCATTACTGTGTTCATGGCAACTTATATATTTACTTTTAATTCAAATCACAACGTGGTATAATATGACAAGAATGTACGAATGTCACGAATTGTTATACCTATTTTATTTAACACGCACACGCACATACACACACTTTACATATTTTATTGTGTAAAGCACTACAAATGGTGTGAAGCACTACATATGGTTTGTATATTCCAACTGTGTGTCACGCCTCTGTTATACGTCACAGGTGCTCATAGCTCCTCTGGCAAGCCTCCTCTCTCCTCCACATGCATTTTAGGAATTGAGACATCCTTAATCATGATGCGCTGAGATCTATTTCTAGGTCGCAGGCAGAAGGAAATAGAGAAATGAGAAGAGCCCAGTGGCTTCACTTTGAAAAAACATTACAAAGTAGATTCAAAATAGCTGACTTCCTGTTGGACTTAGGGAATACCTCCAATAGGCTTTTTTTTAAAGTCTGGAGGTGGTACATCATAATCACCAAATTTCATACATCAACATCAAATTTAAAGGTGGGGGCTTTGAATTTGCCACACCCAAACTCGAGACCTTGAGTTTTTGAGCACCCCTAGCACCTCAAAAATTCTAAAAGTAATTAAGAGGTGCTAATGAGCTGAAGTGCCACGCCCAAGCCCAATTGTGATAATAGTCGTAATACTTACTTGTTCAAACATAGATGCAAAGTTTTGTGAGTTCTCATGCATCCTAAAGGCCTCAAATAAAGGCCCCTAATAATCTCTACAAAAACAATAGATTTCTCGCAATACCATTGGGCCCCTGGCACTTTCATGCTCAGGCCCTAATAAAATACAGTGAAACTAGAATACATAGAATGCATAACACAAGATTGAAGATAAAACCCACTGAGATATAACATATAATACATACTGAATAATATCCCCCGGTAGTTCCTGAGCAGCTGGAAAGCTAGGGTGGCTGGGTGACTGTCTGAAGGAAGCATAGCCCTAAGCAGAAGCCCATGGTTCACCACCCACCAGTTCACGTTTCTAACAGGTTCTCCCCACTCAGTGACACATTCACTGAGAAACCAACTCTGATTATTGGCAGCTCCAGAGTGAGAAACGTGAAGTAAGCAACACCAGCGACCAAAGCGACAGCGATTTGGGGTTCAGTATCTTGCCCAAGGACATATCAACATGTGGACTGGAGGAGATGGGAATTGAACCGCCGATCTTCCGATTAGTGGACGATCCGCTCTGCCTTGCCTTCTGGGTGTTCAGAGCAGTCTAAAGCTGAGTCTTAAACCACAACCAAAGTCTTAAACCACAAAGATGATGCTACTCTAAGAATGTGTTCGAAATAAAGAAACATTCAGCAATAGGTGTTGGTGTCATTTCTTCAGAATCACAAGCTCTCACTTTTTTCATTGATGTTTCACAATCACGACAAGTGTGCATAAATCGAGTCTAGAAGAGTCCAACTGTAAAGCCTCTACAGCTACAGAGCTCAGGAGGTGTTACAGTTGATACACAGTGTTCATTACTTGTTGTTACTTGTTACATTACCTGCCTATGGCCCCCACTGTCGTTTTGCTTTTTTTTTACAGAAATAAAAACCATTTAGTTCATTTTCGCATATCAGCGCCTATGTTCATCAAATAAAAATACTCTACTAATAATTATAACAATTATCTAATAATTATCTAATAAATTGTAAAATACTAAGTGTATTATCAATACTTAGACAGACGACAGATGCTACAATTATAAACTGAAAGTGTCTGCTTTGTGACCGTCCACAGCAGCAGCAGCAGAGTCGCAGCACAGAGTAGTGGAGTGACTACTCTCTGATGTAAACACAAAGAGCTGCTCTAATGTCTCCCCGGGTCACAGTGCTTGTTTTCGGCAGAAACTCTCCCATCCTCTAGCTTGTCCCCGCGTCTGTGTGTGCCGCAGCACGACTGCACATGGAGGATGACCGGCTGGCAGCAGACTGAAGCCCGCCGTCACTGACTCTTAAGTATGGGGAAGATCTAAACTAAAAATCTAATGTTAAGATCAAAGTAAGCGCTCTATAGATATTGGGCGTCATTGAAGAATATCTTATCTTGTAAAATGTCTAGTATAACCAGTAACACCAATGTTGTCACGTTTATTAATTGATCCGAAAATTTCCTTACCATGGCATCCTTACTAGGTGGCAAACAAGACACAGGAACTTGGGTCTTGCGGAGTTGTAGCATGTATTCACCGACAAATAGCCTAAACTGTACACACACTGCACTGTTCACAGTCATACTGTTAACTTCATACTCTCTGCAGCCTCACTGTCACACACGTGCTCTCTCTCTCTCGACTGCACACTACACACTGAGCTAATGCTACTTGTATAGCACATTTTAGTTAAGAAAACATCTTAAAATACATTTTAAAAATTCCTTGATGCTTAGAACTGGTGGGGGTCAACTCAGGCCCGTTGGGCTGCCGGGCTTGCAATACACTGGCAGAACCCCTGGACTTAGTTGTAATTTCAGAAGAAGTATAAAAATATTCTAGATCCAGTTCACTAACATGATTTAAGAGCTCTGCCTGGCTTTGTAGTCTGAAGCAGGCCTGTGTGCAGTCCTCTGTGGCGCTCTTCCTATTCTTTAAGTGTTCTTTACATGCTCTGAACCATTACCCCAAAATTCAGAGTCACGCTAAAACAGACCACCTCCATGATTAATACCTTAACAATTTCCCCTGTTCTCAAAATCCTCCACACCATACTTAAGTCCAGTTATTTTACAACCTCGGTATCACATTTCGTCTTGGACCTGAACTACTGGCACATGCTGAAAGTTTCAGATTTGACTGGCAGACTTTACTGTTGGTTGGAGTGGTGAATTAACTGAGCAAACTGGACTGTGGACTCTTGGGTGGCACATTTAAATATTTCCTGTGTTTTGGCGAATATATCACTCTCAACATTTGATTTTGAGATTAGCTGACACTGAGATTTTCATTATTGGCTGTCTGTGCAACCAACCTCATATTTGAATGGCAAATCATCTGGTCACTCACTTGATTGTTTTTCTCCCTCTGCATACTTTTCTCTTTATTGGAAAATTGTTGGAAAATTCTGTGTTTTTTATTATCAAGGGTGCATGACTGAACAAACAAACCTGACAAAAAACTAATAAAATGCTACGTTAAGTTCTGGAGCTTAAAATACTTAAGAACTACAGTTTTTCAGATGAAAAAATGAGTCTCATCTGACTCCGGCCTGAAAAGACTTTGCATCAAACTTGAGCTGAACCTGAGCATTAGATTTCTCATTTTTTGACTGTTAAATTGCTAATAGTATTTTTCAACAAGGTATTGGAGCCCAACCCAAACCAAGCAATTATGTGTGAAATTTAGCTTATCCTGGCCCACTGACTGCTGTTAGGTTTTGTCAGGTTTGGGTAGAAATATCCCCTTCTTTCTCAGGCAGCCTGGTATTTGCCCTGTGGCTGCTCTCTGTCTCTTCCGTTTTGACTTGGATCAGGTCTGAAATTGGTTAGGTTCTGCCGCTCTGTCTTCCAGGCCTCTAAGGCAAATATTTTCCCCTCCACAGGTTTCCATTGACAGGCTGTGAGAACCAGGCAAAGCAGCAGCAGCAGGACTCTCCTGCCTGTCTGCTCCACACCACTGTCGGTGTCTGTGCGCATGTTTGTGTGCAGCGATAACCATATTTACCACCAGTACCACCAGGACAGATACAAGAAGGTATTCTTTCTTAACACGCGTGCGCGCTCACACACACACAGTCGTGTTTTTGGTCACTTCAGAGGACATTACATTGACTTACATTCTTTTCCTGGAGAGTTAACTCCAACCCCTATCTTAACTTAACCATAAACCCAAAATTTTCACCCTAAAATTAATAATTTACGTTAAAGGGTTTTTTGTCTCCACAAGGAAAGTGACTCCCCACAATATGACTGTGTAAACAGATTTATGTCCCCACAACATGAGGAATACCTGTACACACACACCTGCAATGAAATGCATCTTGTCTTTCAAGCTGTTTGTTGCGAGGAATTCTGATCAAATGCAAAGACAGTTTATTCAAAGCACCACTGCATGAAAGTGTCATAAATGTTAGTATATTTGAAGTATATTCACATACTTACTGTTATGAAAGGCTATACGTTATAGACAGAACATCCACATTTTCCAAACTCTTGATCCAGATTCACACTGTAAGCATAGTCACTGCTCAGTGAGAACACTCAAATCAAGATTTTAACCATTTATTGTAACAACATTCAGTTTAGTTCATCTCTAATCTAATCTCAATCTGTTGGATATCTATGTTAAACATGGTCAAAGTTTCAAAACTTGATGTTGATATATGTAGAAATGCTCCCTGCAAGTCAAAAACCAGGGCTTCAACTTGCTGTGAACGCTTCATTTGCAACATTTCTTCTACCTTGCCGACAAGCTGAAGTCAGTTCGTCACACATGCCCATACATGGCCATCCATTCTGTAGCTTTGGTTACTAAGGTTGTTGATAAGGTTTTTCCATGTGCTTTTTGCATTGTCCACTCTAACATTTAGGATCAACTTCCAGCTCAAACATGTATGGGTATATTCAAGAAGTTGACATTTCAAGTAAAGAATGAGAAAAAGTAGTGAAATCCTGCTATTATCTGTTTCATGGTTTGCTTACGTAGCCTCCCGAGCATCCGGAAGCAGGCCAATCAGATCAGAGACGGGCTCATCGGAAGGGGCCCTAAAAGAGACAGAAGTTAAAATGATCTGTTCCAAGGCTGTGTTAAGGGTCAGTATAAGATATATAAGGTTTTTTTGAATTGTAAATTATACAAAGATATTCCAGTAGAGCCCCAGATTAAAAATATAGACCTGGAAATGTGACTAATATTTCCTTGACTTAATATATACGATAATATTAAGTTCTGGTGAGAGAACATGATGCATGACCTCAACTGAGTAAATTGCAATGGACACAGGCAAGATGCCCTGCTGCTGAACCTTACTACAAATGGATTTTAATAGGAGATATGATTATTATGCAATTATTAGGTATGAGTAATTATGTGAAGCAACAAGCATGTCACATTTCCTTTGAATTCATGCAACCTTATATGATCCTCTCAACTGCATGCAAAAGAATCAGCAGGCATGCTGAATGCATAAACATGAACATCTGGCAAGACACTTAGCAGCAGTATCTTGATACAAGGGAAATATGCTATGTTTAAGTCTGTGCGTAGCAACAACCATGACACATTATCTTTGAATTCATGCAAGGATGTAAATCATGCGCTTCAGTATTGTCATGTATGAATGGTATTTTTAGGGAGACTGGCCTGGAATATAAATGATTCTTCAGAATGAACAACAAGAACGTTCAAAGTGCAAAGGGTTCATGCAGATATGCTGCTCTGGTCTGGAGTGTTGAACAGACAGATTGAACAAGATCAGCATCTTTAGGCTTGCATTGCTGACAGGGAAAATACAAGTCGTCATACCTCAATGACCTTCTAGCACACTCCTGTCATTGCCTTTCCAAAATGACCCACACAAGATTTCCAACAGTAACTCATTTGATTTGATTCTATGATCACCTCTTTGGTTAGGGTAAGGAAAATTTTAGGCAACTACTTGGTTGAGGTTAAGGACAGATCATGGTCATGTTTAAAAGATATTGGTAGAAGACAGTTGGGTACAAGATGGGTGTCTGCCATAGGTGGTTTTGTGGCAGAATAACAATATCATGCTGCTTCCACCTGTGCCATTCACAGAGGATAGTCATGGTTTATATGACTGCAAGAGGTTGCTTGTCAGGAAAAGGTTAAATGGATGGCTTTACAGGTGAACAAACAACCAATGCTATCATTTTCAGTCTAAAAAAATCTATAAAATCATCAAAATAGCTTTTTGGGACAACTTAACAATTAGTGTCAGAACTAAGATAGATCACATTTAGCAAGCTGTGTCAGCTGGGGCAATATTCAATAAACAGTCTGACAAGCAATATTCAGAGTGCTGAATCAGGATCTCAAGGAGCTTCAAATCAGTGT
This sequence comes from Thunnus thynnus, assembly GCF_963924715.1. Classification (NCBI taxonomy): domain Eukaryota; kingdom Metazoa; phylum Chordata; class Actinopteri; order Scombriformes; family Scombridae; genus Thunnus; species Thunnus thynnus. The sequence continues at coordinate 34,571,970 of NC_089524.1, read as the reverse complement.
TAATTTACTCAACAAAAACTATGTCGAAAAATATTTGTCAACTACCCTTTGTTCATGATGAAACAAAACAAAATCAATAAAAAGTAACTGTTAAAAACAGGAATTATGGTGAAATGTTTCACATTTTCATGAACAAATAAAACACTAAAGGATAATGTGAAAGACAGACGAATAGACAATGATATCTGTTGTTCATGAGATGATTTAGCTGTTTGAGCTGTTGCTTTGTTGCTACATGGAAGTGTCTTGCATTCAGTAATGTTCTCTCTGGTAGTAATGTTATCTGACAAAGAAACAGATTTATGGATTAAATTAATTTACAGTCCACTGAGAATTAGACAAGAAGCAGCAACAAAACAGCTGGCAAAATGTAAAAACATGCAGGCAGCACAGCCTTATTCATAAAAAGCTAACATTATATTGTAACATTATTATTCTAACATTATCAAGTGCTGTGGATGTGGATGTAACATTAAGATTCATGTTGCTATCTAAATCTTCCTCTAGATGTTCACTAAGGAAATATCCCTACATTCTTCATTTGAGCTTCTCTTCTCAAGCTAAACCCAGACAGTGAACAGGATTTTGATGAATAAATGAGTGAATGATCAGCTGCTCTGCAGTAGAGAGCACAGGTAGCTTTGTACAAAAATGTACAATTGGATGAGTGTAACTTCAGCTGGATCAACTGTAGTAAAAATTTCATTGCAATTCTTTTCTGTAGCAGGAAGACTTTCTGACGCTGCACTCTCTCCCCTCTCTTATTGTCTTAACCACTGCTGATGCAAAAGATCCAGTCAACACACACTCAGGTTTTTCTCTCTCATCATTCCAGTCTCTATCTCTCATATACAAACTCCACTGCAGCTTCACTCCCACAGTCTCTCTTTGGTTTGCCCAGACTCCTCCTTTAATTTTCTCTATGGTGACATGTATAATCTGTTAGTCCTCCTATATGTGTCTATGTCTTTCTCCTTTCTCTTTCCTGCTGCTCTCCTATTCCTTAAATCTGTCTACCTCTGTCCATTGTACACATCTCCTCTACCCTGCCCTCCCTCGTGAGCCAATAACAACAGGAGTGAAAACAAAGGAGGAAAGAAAACAAAATAAAGAGAGTTGAGTTCAGTAAAAACACACTTCCCCGGGAACACAGGTGGGTTTTAATATGACACGCATAAACTTTTACACACATAATGCCCACATCTTGTGCTTACATTCTATAATAAAAAGTAAAGTTTAAGGAAGATCTCGGTGCATTATGGAGAGCAAGATTGGACGTTTTCTTAAGGGTCATCCATATATAGTATCTCAGTGATCAGAGTGGAGCCTTTCAAAACAGGAGATGGTCCTTTCTACAGTGCAACTGAGCAAGACAGATGCATTTCCAATAACAAGCAAGCAGGTTGAACCAAAAGTCTGTATAAACAGTACTAAATGATTATAAAGAAGAAAACAAAATGTAATGGTAATGTACCCAACACCTTCTAGACTTCTATGACTATAGGTAGACCTGGCTCACACTCAGAATTTACAGTTGATTATGTCATTTTATTAGTCAAGTTGGGCATACTGAGCCTGTGTCTTCTGTGGCTATGGAGCATTGTGAAATCTGGGAAAATAACCCTTATGATGTTGTAGTGATGTCATCATCTTTTTCATGTGTGAGTCCCCAAACTTAATGGAAATGCAATACTAAATCACAAACAAGCTAGCACTTGTAAATGGACTGTACTTGTATAGCGCCTTTCTAGTCTTCTGACCACTCAAAGTGCTTTTACATTACAAGTAACATTCACCCATTCACAAACATTGATACGCTGAATGGGTACAGAGGCTACCATGCAAGGTTCCAACCTGCCCATCAGACAGAGCTAACCATTCACACACAGTCATACATTGATGGCTCAGCCATCAGGAGCAATTTGGGGTTCAGTATCTTGCCCAAGGACACTTCGACATGCGGAATCGAACAGCCAATCTTCCGATTAGTGGACGACCCGCTCTACCTCCTGAGCCACAGCCACCTGCCCACTTGTCCCTCCATTTTCTGAACTGTTAACAACTCTGAGGCTAAAGTAATCAATAACTGTATGTATAAAGATGTTTTAGAGGCAGATCCTTAATAGAGCAAGCTATTGGACTTGCTATTGGCCCCTTATACAATGTTCTATACCTCACAATATGGAATCAAATGGTGAAAGGGGCCTCTCAACCTATCGCAACCAACATGTTCAAGGAACTGCAACACCACAAGAGCTTAACTAAGAAACTAAATCAAGAACTAGTGAATAGTCCCTTTCACACATTCATATTTGGCTTTATTTGAGACAAAACAGTCAACTGTGTTTTTTGTAATTTCCTGTTGCACAACTGTGTAATGATTGATTGACTATTGGAAAGGAGATGTGTGGTGGAAGAAAGGGAGACTGAAAATGTGATAAAGGCAACATGGCTATTTTGAAAGTAGGATCTGTGGAGTTTTTTTCTCATTCATTTTTAGAGTTAGCATTGAATACATCAAAACAAATACATCAAAACCTTATCTCGTGAGCCTTAGTGCTCCATGTACCCATATATTTAATTAATAACAGTCATTAGTTGTAAGATACCCACAGTATGGAAGGCAGTTCAAGTCATTCCACTGCACAAAGGTAGATCCACTGATAATATGAAAAATTATAAATTAAAACCAAAACATGTTTTATTTTCAAAAACCCAGAATGTTGTATGTATGCCCTGTACAACATTAGGATTATCAGACCCTACCTGTCTGAGCATGCAGCACAACTCCTGGTACAGGCTCTCATAATATCACGCATTGACTACTGCAACTCCTTACTGGCAGGCCTCCCCGCATGTACATTCAAACCTCTCTAGATGATCCCGAATGCAGCAGTACAGCTGGTCTTCAACCAGCCCAAAACAGTACATGTCACCCCGCTGTTCATATCCCTCTGCATCAAATTCATAACCTTGGCACTTGCTTACAAAACAGCAACTAAAATGGCCCCTGCCTACCTGAACTCCCTCATTCAGGTCTACACTCCCTGCCACTCACTGTGCTCTGCCAATGAAAGGCACCTGGTACCACCACCACAACAGGGCCCTAAGTCACTAGCTAGACTCTTCTCCTCTGTAGTTCCCCAGTGTTGGAACAAGTTACCAAATTCCGTTTGATCTGCAGAGCCCCTCTCAATCTTTAAGAAAAGACTAAAGGCCCAGCTCTCTCATGAACACCTCTGCACTTAGTGAACTGAAGGGAGAGAAAAAACAAAAATACAAAAAATACAAAAAAACAAAACAAAACAAAAAAATCTGCTTTTATGTAATCTATGCATTGCCTTAGTGCATCGCCTGTGCACTTTATGGCACTTACTCGTGTTGTTGTCTCCTAACTAGATCCCTGCTTGTGTTGTATCAGCTCTCAGATGTATGTTGCTTTGGATAAAAGCGTCCGCTAAATGAAATTGTAAATTGTAAAATTGTGTAAATTGTATGTCTTTTGTCCTTTTGTCAAGGACATTAAACAGTGGTATTGTTAGATTCATTTTCATCCCTGACAGTGACACCTGCTAGGAAAGACACATATGTCACATGTGACCCATTCAGATATACAGTACAACCAAAATGTGTTTGGCTTGCATCCCTGTGTCTGAATGGGGCATAATTAGCCTTGATAGGTCTAAATGAAGTCTGTTTCCCCAGCTGAGTAGTTGTTCAGGGACAAATCCTCTATAAGTGAACTATTGCAACAGAGTCTGTCATTTCACTGCACTGTCAGTCCAAAGGCTTAGACACACATACACACATAGGGTTGTGAATATAGGGCCATAAAATGATATATTTACTGAACATATTAAATATCTAGTAAAGCCAAACTAGTAATTACACTGCATCTAGATGATCTATGTTAAAAGTAAAGATGTTGGTTTATTTCAGATAATATAGCTAGTATTCTAGAAATGGGTTTTTGGATTGGTTTTCAGTGTCAGTGGCAATTATGCAGTGCTTCAAACTGTGTTTAAAGAGCTTGTTTGTTAATGATTCAAAATGTTTGTTCAGTCGCCTCCTGAATGCTTACCAATATGTTAAAAATTGCAGTAGATTAACAACTAACTGCCCTGCTTTCAAAGCAGTTTCTATGATAACATACATTGAAAAATCTACATTCACTATGGGGGAAACTGATCTCCTCTGGTCAGCCAATCTCAAAGCTTCAAATTCAGCATTTCAAATTAATTTCATGCCTGGGGCGCTCTAAAATCTGTTTTTTTATTGAAAGATCATCATCAAACACAATAAAATAACATAAATAACATAACAGCTCAGATAACTACACAAGGGAAAGACAGTTATTCCAAAAACATGCAAGTGGTTTCAGCAATAGCAGCATTCATAGCAACCACCATAGCGAATATTATAAAAATAATTTGCAAATTTCTCGCTAGAAATCTTATTAAAATACATTCTAATGCTGAAACCATCTTAAAGCATTACATTTTCCACTAAGAATAAAAGGAATGGCAGCCATTTTGTTTGCTTGAGCAGACAGAAACTTGACAGTCACATGATGTGGACGCAGGCCAATAGAAGAGAACAGGCTAAAAAAACCCAAAAAAACCAAAAACGTATCTATCTTTCTATCTGTCTATTTATCTATCTAGCTATCTCAGTTTTTTCTTCCTGATTGTAACAACCAATCTGCAGCTACTTTATAATGTTATACTGGATATATGTTATGCTCGGTGACTCTGCGTGAAGTGCAGGAGCAGTGATTCAAATTTAATGACCTACTTCGCTGAAAACTTCATCCAAAATATGAGCTATTCGTGTCTTTTTATGTTTGTGGTGAATGAAACTCACAAGGCGAAGTTTCAGCCGTCTGAGGCTCATTATGAGCTCTTTGTGTTTGTGCATGGATGAGGCTGGACTATCCGACCTCACTTTAATGGACTACACTAAACAGGCTGAGTAGGGACTACAATTGGTGAGTGAAACATGTAACTTCCATAAATTATGGAAATTATGTTATGTACTGGATCTTGTACTGGGATTGACAAGCCCACCAAGGCTTTGAATAAGGTGGATTTTCCCCAGTTTTGCATTTATAAGTGGTTCAGTCACCTGTTGACTGTGTGTGATATAGATATACAAGAGTGAGTAAGTCATGTATTTGATACATGCAGTGATACTTTTTGACATGAACAAAAACTCTTACAGAATAAAGAAATATGTGTAAGTCATGTATATACAGTATATGTGCATTGTTTCTTTGTATATGCTGCCTAAATGCCATCCTAAAGTTTTCTAATTGAATGTAATGCTTGCTTGCTGCCATTTGCTGCTGCGGTTCATATAGCATTTCAAAGCTCCACCTCCACCCCAGCATCCACCTCTAGGCTCTAAATCTATCTTCCCCTAGGAGGGAAGTTAGCATTGTTGCTCCCCACTCCCTGCTGTGTGAGATCAATGTTTCTTTGTGGGGAGTGACAAGGTCAGAGCCTAGACGCCAAATACTAATGCTGTACATATTCTACATTTAAATAATCTACTCCATACTAGTTGCCTGACTGAAATGTAGTGTAGAGTAGAAAGTACAATATTTCCCTCTGAAATGTAGTGAAGTAGAACTATAAAGTTGCACAAAATGGAATTACTCAGGTACAGTACAAGTATCTCAGTAAATGCTCTTAGTTACTTTCCATCACTGGTGGTTACCAAACCTGCAAATAATGTTTGCAGGTTTATGACAGGACATGAACTCTGGTCCCCTGCATGACAGTCAGATGAGCAACACACTCATCTACCACCCCAACTTCCACAGCCTTTTTTCCCCATCTCACTACATTAAAGACACACAGCTTCCTGCACTGGTTCTGAATGTTGGCAATGAACATTCATTGTGAATCATCCAATAATTCTGGTTGCATATCATCTCTACATCAGTTTGCAAGTTAGTGCATCAAACTGAAAGATTTCTGTTTTTAACATTTCATCATTCATTGCAATCAACTGGAGGAAAATGGTTGAAAAAATATATATACTGGAACATCAGATTTGGCAGTGGGCTGTACTGTGTGTGGCCCTGGCCTACACTGATGAACATTAGTATGAACATGAGAAGTGCATTATTCCAAAATGAAAGGATAATTTCATTTCATATTACATTAACAGATGGTTGTTTGGCAGTGGAGCACTCTAAAGACCACATGAAACTAGTGGATGCATGGTTTGTGTCTTTGGAAAGAACCACACAAACATCAGCAAACGTATTTTCATGATGTGAAATGTTTTAAGGCAACTGGCCCTGGATCAGTCTAATCAGCCACAAAGCTTTGTTTTAAGCTCAATAATGATGAGCTGATTTCCGAGGGAGGAAGTGAGAGACACAGAGAGAGGGATAAAGAGAGAGAGAGAGAGAGAGAGAGAGAGAGAGAGAGAGAGAGAAACAGAAAGATGTTAATATGGAGACTGCGTCTTCATAAACATCTCGTGAGGAGGGGTAACAATGATGTCCCAGCAACCATCTTATTATAGTTGCTGTCCCAGCAACCATCATCAACCAACCATAGTGTTAAGGTACCTGAAGATTCCCTAGTGTTTCCTTGTTTCCCCTTTCCTGTGTTCCTAGTGCTCCCGTGTCTGTCTCACTCTGTGTTTCTGTTTTGTGTGTGAGTGTGTTGGCATGGATGTGGTTTGCCTCCCTCGTCCTCCCGGCTCCCAGGTCTGCTCACCCTGCACACCTCTCTGCAATCAGCTCATCACCTCTCCCAGTCTGCTCACTTGCCTCTCATCAGTTAATCAGCTTGCAATATATCTACCCACTCTTCGTCAGATTGTTGTTCCAACCACATGGGTAGCTACAATTCAAGGCCAACTCATTTTATATTCTTAGTGACTCAGTTTCCTCATGTCTTGCATGCTGACTTGGTTCTCATGTGTCCCAGGATCAGTACTTGCTTGTCTGTCAACAATTTCCAAGCCTCCAAGATATCCCTGCCTGCAACACTGCCCCTCATTCCCTCCCTCTCATGCCAGCCACACTCCTGCATTACCTTCCTTCAACCCTGCTGTCGGTGGATCCCCATTCCCTGTCATCAGCCTTTCATCCAGATCCTCCCTTACAATAAAAGCTCTTTTCTCACCACACATCCCTTGCTGTGTCCTGCGTTTGGGTCTCTCTAGTGTGTCCGTAACACACAGTTAGTTAGCAAACTTTATAGCTGGTTGCTAAGGGGACAATACAACCAATCAACTCTTGTCATATAATTGACTACAAACCATGTCTCTTTTGTTGAACAGTTTTTAATCTGACAGATGAGGCTCAATAAAAGTCAATGGTGCAACACAGCTACAGTAATAAGCTACGATAGATTCCTCCATTTTAGACTTTCGAGCTTTCTATTCCCTCAAAGGCTGGTACTGTCAATATGGCTCGCTATTGGTCAATAGCACAAAATCATGGGTCAAAGTTCACCAAAGTTCAACTTCATGCAAAAAAATCTGAATGGATCACCATGATTCCATTGGACTGTGTGGCTGCGCCTGTGCCTGATGCAACTGTGAAGTGTTGAAAGGGGCAGAGCTGAATGTCCACACTCTCTTCTCGGAGTTCTGGAGAGCAGCACGGTGTTACTGTGCACTACTTGCAGGGGGTTGGTGCTGTTTGCATGTTGGTTAGGGCTGCTGGCAGTGAAGATAGTGGGCTGCAGGGTGAGGTTCTGGAGCGGGGCTAGGACCTGGTTAGCTTCGGTGGGAAACTAGGAGTGCCAAGCTTCTTCCCTCTGTGAAGAAGTGGCTCTTCTTTGCCACATTTGGAGACCTCACATTAGACGACTGCATTGGGATTGGGATCCTGCGGGTCGTGCAGGACCCAATGCAAATCTTGCGGGATTGAGCAGTTTTAACTTTGCTGCAGGTGGGAGCAGGCGGTCAAAATATATACTGTGGGTCCCAGGATTTAGCCAGCACTGTAGGCTAACTCTAACAGAGCTGGGCCAAGTGCTCAGCCAGTGCTCCTCCTGGTGCCTCCTGACACCGCTACCTGCTGCCACTCCTCCTCACATACATATACACACACACTCACCTGAATGAGCAAAGAACAAGCAAACATGCCCCAGAAATCACAAGAATGCCCCTAAAAACCATGATTGAGGGGCAAAAATTGCCCCCAAGAGTTTGATTTTTTTTTATATTTACCAGTTTAGACCAATATCCTAATCTTACATTAAGCCATCATTTTTTATCTTCATTCAGTTCATCAATTCATAAATTTCTGTTTCTGTCTCTAACACACACTCACACAAACAGCACTGTTCACACTATGCTGCTGTTATGATACCTGGCAGAGACTACACAATCCTGCACCTGCCGTGAAGTTGGCTGCTGTGATGGACCAGTACCTCATTGAAAAAGCTCCAACTGTTACTGAAGAAAGCAACCCAAATCCTGGGCCATCACCAACACCACCCCCAGCAAATAAGACAAAAAAGAAAGTTGCCACTTGTCATGTCTTGCTCCACTTCCTAGGTCATGTTTTATGCATTTCCTGTTTTATTTTATATCATTAACTCCCCCCCTCATTTAAGATTCACTTCTTGCCCTTGTGTGTTTCCCGCCACTGTGATTGTCTGCCCTGCCCTCATGTGTTGCACCTGAGTCTCATGGTCTCCTCTCTCTTAGTGTATTTAGTCTGTGTCTTCCCTTCCCCTTGTGCCAGTTTGTCTTTCCCTGTGACAAGAGTTCCAGCCTTTCCTAGTTTTAGTTTGTATTACTTTAGCCTAGTTTTTGATCTTGCCTCAGCCTACTCCTCTGGATTTGTCTGCCTGTGTTTGACTACCTTCTTGTGTACTGACCCTTTTACCCAAATAAAGAGACTTTGATTTTTGAAAACTGTTTTTGTGTCTGAGTCCTTGCCTTGCGGTACTCAGTTCTTGTCACCACTTCTACAATTGAAAAATGGAAAATATACTGGCTTGGTGTTAAAGGGGTGAATAAGATGACTCTCCTCTACTGTAAAGCATGCAGGGCTCACCCACCCAAACATTGCCTTGGACAGCTAAAAACTAATCATGACTTTGTTAAAGGAAGCAAACAGGTCAAAAAGTATTCAGTTCATCGTCACCAAACAAGCAGGCATAATTGATTTGCTTATTGTAAGTAACATTAACACTAGAAATTTTAAAATGTCTTCGGTCTGGCGTGTTAGCTAACATTAGTGTTAGCAAGTTGACTAGATAACGTTTATATTACAGCCTACATGTGGGTCTTTCCGACTGGTGGGGTGATAAGTGCTGTTTCATACTCCCTCATATATGCAGTGGAAACCACTTATAGCGATTATGTCCATCTGGGTCAAATTGATCACTATAAATGGATGATTATTATAACAGATTTTTTTTCTTTTTCTTTCTAATGCAGATTACCATCTAATTGACATTTGTATATTTATTACATGAATATAAAGTAATGAAACTGGCAGCTTTGCTATTTACTGAATTTTATTGATTATTTCAAAATGCAGAACAGCTGTTTAAATGCTTTGCTGCTGCATCTCGATGGCTCATTTTTGGCAGATAGTCATAAGCTTCAAGGAGACTACGTTTTTCATTGAGAGAAAATGACTTTCTTTCCCCTGTCATGATTTCAATGTGCATGCAACTCCAGCCTCAGGTAACCAGCTGGCAGGCTGACGGGTTGTGCGTTGAGGCTGCGGGGGTTGGGGCTGCAGTGAGAAAGTTGAACCAGAATCGACTTTTGGAGAACCTCTAACGCTGCACAACCCTGCCATGAGGGAAGACAAAAACATTACGAGGAAGAGGGGAGGACATTTCTCTTTGTTTGAAAACGTTAAAAGTAAAGTTTCAGCTTCCCGACTTATTTTGAGAGAGAGGGAGTAGAGAGAGATTTGATTTTACAAAGCCCTTTATTAAACACTACAAAAAGTAAACAGATGAAGGGCCTCAGCTACGTGTGTGCATCACTGTGAGTGAAAAGAAAATCCAAGAAGAAAACTAACCAGTAAACAAACGACACCGGCAGGACTTTCCTATGTTACACAGTCAGAAAAAGAACACTAAGTCTTCAACGTCCCCCACTGCACACAAAACTCCCCCTACTGCCCATTTGTGGCTGAAAACCATCATTGTCTCATCATTATTTTGTAATAGGCATGTTCCACCCTGAGCCAGGCCTTAAGCAGTCCTGTAAGAACCTGCACAGCGTCCACACAGCCAACCCCCCAGGCCTGGCTCTCACGACTCAGCCAGATGGCTAACTTGGCAGTAGCTGATATGAAGTTTATCAGTGTGTGTGTACCTCTTTTCCTGGTGAGGTATTTGGGATGATAGACAAACAACTGAAATGAAAACATCTCCCCCAACCCCAAAAACCAACCCCTTAATAACTCAAACAAACCCACCAACTTGGGACACTAGACAAATAAGAGTTTCACATTGTGAACAAAAGAGACATGCTTCCCCTTGATCAGGATCCAAATGTGCTCTGCATCTGTTTGTGGCTTTTGCCCCATGCGCAATCCTCCACTAGAGGTCAGCTGACCGTTTTTCAATAGGTATCTTGTACAGGGACCGCCAGCAGCCTTTCAGAGAAGAGCCTGGGCCAAAAGACTCAGTCCACCTTGATGCTTTCACGGCCTGCAGAGACTGAAAGTGCCTCACCTTCACACAAAGGATGTAAATTGCTTTTTCTTTCAAAAACATCCAAATGTGGGGTCATGAAAGAAAGGAGCCGGCTCTCTCCCTCCTGTCACTCCCACAAATTGGGAGAGACAGCCAATTCTGGAAACCTACATTCCTCCTCCTCCTCCCATGGGCCGGCGAGCACACGGTTCTCCACTATGAAGGTCCTTAGGTGCTCCGGAAGTGATGCTCACACCTCCTCTACAATCCAATTTAGCAGCCTGGGTCTGATGTTGCTTTGCTGTTGCAGGAACCCTGCAGGCATCACAGCTTCACACATCCAGCATGCCTCAGAGAAGATCTTAAGCTGGCTGAGGACAGGGTCTGGGTCTGAATAAAGCTGTTAAAAAACAGTGGCTCTTCAAACAGCCACAGACCCCCCATCGCTGCAAGGTCCCTGGTGGCCTTCGGGATCTTCCATGCATCCAGGACGGAGGTGTAGAAAGAGGGCAGGCCCGTCAGATCTGCCTCCTCTTGCCTCAGCAGGAACAGTTGTTTACTGTAGCGCAGATGACCAGCTGCCAACAGGATGAGCCTAGCTGCATCTAACCCCAGCAAACCACAGTGCTACAGCGGTCACTGTGTGGTGTTCAGCCTAAATGCCATGAGAGCTTGCCCTCCTTCTTCCACTGGCAGGTATGACACAGGGGCTTAGATCCAGTGCTGCCTCTGGTAAGCCTCTATGCCCAAGACTACCCGCAACACCTTCGCTCTCACTGCAGACCTGCAGGCAGACTGGGTGCTGCCCTCTCTCTCCACTGTCCCACCTGTAGGGCCTCACTTTTTACCCAGTTTACTTTTGCTGATGAGGCCTTCTGATACAACCCCAGGCTGATCTGTAGAGCATCCATGTCCCTCTGATCCCTGACAAACACATTTAGATCGTCTGCATAAGCAGAGACTATCAAGGGTATAAAATGTTGTGTCCCTGACAGTAAAAACCCACTGAGCTGGCTTCTCAGCCTGCACAACAGAGGCTCAAAAGCTAGACTGTAGAGCTGTCCTGAAATGGGACAACCCTGCCTTATCCCCCTCTACACAGGGACTGGCTGGCTCAGCCCTCCACCAACTTTCACCAAACACTCAGCACCACTGTACAATAATCCCACCCATGAAACAAAATGGTCCCCAAAACCAAAAGCCTTCAGTACCGAAAACAAGTAGCCATGGTCCACCCTATCAAATGCTTTCTCTTGATCCAAAGAGAGAATGCCAATGTCAAGATCATACAGTTTACACAAGTCAAGCACATCACGAAGCAAAAAAAGGTTGTCCATTATTGTTCTGTCCTGCACACAGTATGTATGGTCCATATGAACAAGTAGATCCGGATAATCCCTTAGTCTGTTTGACAGTGCTCTGGAAAGCACTTTATAGTCTGTGCACAAGAGGGCCACTGGCCTCCAGTTTTCCAGCAAAGATAAATCTCCTTTTTTAGGCAGCAGGGGGAGAACTGCCCTCCTATAGGAGACAGGCATCCTCTCTGTATGAATGCACTCCAAAAAGACTTCATGCAGGTCAGGTCCAACAGAACACCAGAAATGCTTATAAAAATCAGCGGTGAGCCCATCTATTACTGGAGCTCGACCTGAAGCCATCTGACCAACAGCTGCAGTCAGCTCCTCCAGGCTGATTCCTCTGTCCAGGTCTGCCTTTTCCTCAGGACTGAACTGAGGATGGCCCTCCAGCAGCTCTGCAGCACTGTCCGGATCACACTTGTTTGCTCCAAAGAGGAAAGAATAAAAAATCACAGCGTATCTCCTTATTTCTTTAGGGTCTGTCGTCACTCTGCCACCGGGGAGCCTTAAGGATATAATTAGCCTGCTCCTTGCAACAGTCTTCTCCAAACTGAAGAAGAAAGAGCTCAAAGCATCCATGTCTTTGACGTTAAGGGAACGAGACCTGATGAGGACTCCTTTAACTCTCGCCTGCATGAAGGTACTGAGCTCTAATCTTTTCTCTTGCAGCAGGGTGTCCGCAGCAAAGTCTGGATTACTGCTTATAGTACTTTTGATGTTCTCTATGCTGTCCTCCAGCTGCTGGACAGCTGCTTTAATCCTAGCAGTGGAGTGTGACGTATACTGCTGATAGAAGACATAAACCTGTGCCTTGCCCACTTCCCACCACTGCCTCAATGAATCAAAGTTAGCTTTTTTGCTTTGCCAACAGGCCCAAAACTGTTCAAAATTCTGAGAGAAAACATTATCCTGCAGTAGATTGTTGTTGAAATGCCAATATGACCTGACTTTTTCTCCAGGAGAAATGATCAAATCTACACTGATGAGATTGACTGGATGCAAGTGACAAGTGTGAAATGTAGAACCTATCTAGCCTGGATGTACTCACCTTGTTGCTGCTCACCCTGACGCATGTGCACTGCCTAACAGTGGGGTGTTTTAACCTCCATGCATCCAGTAGGTCTAGCCAGGTGACTGTTCTGCCTAAGTTACCAGATGACTGAAAGTGTGGTTCCTCACTTGTCCTGTCCATGGTGAAATCAATGGTGCAGTTCCAGTCCCCACCTATGATCAGCTGCTCTTGACCATACCTCTGCCCCTTTTTTTTTAGAAGTGCCCCCAGAATTTTGTAATTTTTTAGATAGTGGGGGCAAAAGTTGCTCCCCAGATATTTTTTGAATTTCCTACACTGGGTAAGCATCTCTTTATTAATACTACACAGTATAATAATGTGTCTTCCCTGTGGGATGGAAGAAGATAAAATTAATGCAACTCTACTGTGTGGGCGTGAATGGTCAGAATGTTTCCAGGTGCAGACAGGAGTGGACAAACATATTGTGGGAGTGTAACACACACTTGGTAATGGTCATAAATCCAGCAGGAGCTGGATTCCACTATCCCCACTACTGCAAAAAAATCACAGCAACCATTATACTACTTGTCATGTTCAGATTGTGCTGTACTGCATTTGCATATAGATATTGTGGTCTGGTTATGGCGCCCTGCCCCTAGAGGGTGCTGTTAGTCAAGCAAGTGGAGTAGTGGTGAGGAGAGAGGGGAAAAGGAAGAAGTGTGTGTGTTTGTGTTGTGGAGAATGAAGATGGTTCAAACGCATTCATGTTGGTGGTAATTACGAAGCACTAACATAACAAGTGGCGACAAGGATTAAGAAATGAAAAGAAGACTGCTTTACTGGTATTGCAACCTCCTCCTACTTACCTGGAGTGCCCGGCAGATCCGAAAATAATGTTTGATGCTTGGAAAAAGTTCTTTAACAACTACTTGCTAGCTATCGGAGGGGATGGATTTTCCTCAGAGAGGAAAAGAGCTCTTGTAATTCACTGTTTGGGAACAGAGGTACAAAGAATATACAATACTTTGCAGCTTACTGCTGATACTTATGATGGATGCTTGCTGGCTTTGAGTAGCTTCTTGCCAATGACCAGTCTTGCCCTGCAAAGAACTGCAAATGCAAAACATGTAGGGAAAATAGGGCATTTCTCCCAAGTATGCAAATCATCTACTAAATCAGTGAATGAAGTGGAATTCCCTGAGGTGACTGTGCCCTGTGTTGGCAGCAATTCAGCTGAAGGGAAACTAATGGGGAATTTCACTGTTGCCACATCACATTCTCAAAGCTGTAACAAGGATATGCTTGACAGAATCTGGTGCTTTAATAACTCCAAAAAAAGTATAAATGAAACACTTCAGAACAAGTAAACTAAGTTGCCAACAGTGCAGCTGCTGACGTACTCAAAACATGAGCAGTGAGTACTTGGATGTTTTGAAGCCACAGTTACTTACCAAAAGAGGACTGCCACTGGATCTTTCAGCGTCATCAAGTCTGGTACACCTCTGATTGGGTCGGACCTGTGTAAAGCCCTTGACATTGAGATCAAAGGAGGACAGCTGGTGGAACCTCCAACTGAACCTACAATGGAGTGTTCAGTGATCTCTCAACCAGAAACCCCATCCTCATCCATGGGTTTTTTGCCTTTCATGTATCACCCGTCTGTAACTATAAAATGCAACTTTCTCTTATTATTCTATTGCAAACTTAAAATGAACCATTTGAACTCTGCAATAGAAATTGTCCACCAGTGCCTACATTGGTATTTTTGCTTATTGTGATGTCATTTTTTGGAGTATCTTCAAATGCTTCATATCCCTAGAATCTGTATAACCTAAGTTCTGTACAACCCATCATAAATTTAAAAAATGCAAAAATCAGAAATGTTTTTCATCAGATTTTACTGAATAAGCACACAAAACACATTGATCCAAAACATATCTGAATGTAGAAACATGAACAAAATATTTCTTAACAGTCCATAACTTAATTGAACTATGTAAATGTTTTTGCGATATGCTCATTTTTATGAGCAAAGTGCAAAGGCATTTTGATAGTTTCATCTGCAATAGAAATATTTCCCCAGTGCCTACATTGGTATTTTTGCTTATTGTGATGTCATTTCCTAGATTATCTTAAAATGCGTCATATCCCTAAAATCTTTACAACCTAAGCTAAAAGGTTATGTAAGTGAATAAAAAGTAGCAGATGCACACAGCTTTAAGTCTTAAACAGAGTATTGGGTGCATGGTTGTAGCAAGGATAAAACAAACGAAACACCAGCACTCACGGATATATCCTCTTATTGTTCATTGTGGACAGAATTAAAGAGAATTAAAGAGTATTGGGTGCTGTCCACAATAAACAATAAGATAGAACAATGACTGCCAGTTTTTTGTTTGTTTTTTGTAAGTCTATAAACTATAATAATTGATATAAGTATTGAAATTGTGTCATAAATAAAAAAATACAAAAAACTGACGTTTTTTTAAATCAAATTTCAATAAACACACAACAACATATTGATCTAAAATCATTCTGAAGGTAGAAACATGAACAAAATATTTCTCAACACAACTAATACAACTAGAACTATGTAATTTTTGATAAGAGTCCTAGTCTGAATACGTGTACAGGCCAGTACTGAATCATAGTCATACCTGCTGGCAACAGAAAGTTATAGGCCCTATACTTTTACATACTACTCCTAGCACGTTGACCAGATCCATCTAAAATTTGGTTAGCTAAATTGTAATACCTTGATGATGCTAAATTGTGAAGCTTTTGAGTTTTCATCAAATGCTGTTTCCATGGTGATGTCATTATTCACCATGAAACAGGAATCTGCTTTTGAAGTGCTAGGGTTTCTCAGAAACTCACGAAACTTGGCACACACATCAGAACCCATGAGCATTCCAAGAACATACAGTAATTGGGTTGATGTGTTATAGCGCCCCCTAATGTGTGGCAGACTGTGGTTGGGTAAAGTTGCTCTGATCTTCATAAAAATTGGTATGTACATTGCTCTCATCATTTTGGACATATTTCACATGGGCTTTAATTAGCTCCGCCCAACCGGAAGTTGGTCATTCTGAATTGTGTTTTTTCTGTATTTCCTGCAAACATTTTTAAATTCCCTCTAAAGGGCTTATCAGATTCATTTGAAATTTGGTTGGTATAACCCTCAGACTAATGTGATACTAAATTGGAAAGAAATAGTCAATACCGTGAATGATGATGTCATAGATAATGTGACAAAATGCAATTTTAGGGACTTTACAGGTATAGAACATGTCAAAACTCCTTCTAGAGGATTTAACAGGTCCACCTCAAATTTGGTCAGCAAAACCTCAAGACCTTCATAATGCCAAATTGCTAAGCCTTCAGTTTTCATGAAATGCGCATTGTGGCAATACAGAAACTTTGCATGTTTCACCATGAAAGAAGAAGCTGTTGCAACTTGAACCTACACTATCCAATCTGCCCCCTAATTTCATATGTTGTATCAGAGTCCATGCCTACATTGAGTAATAGTCATAGCACCACCTGCTGACAACAGAAAGTCAGCCTTTTGTGACAAACATCATCCGAGATACATGAAATTTACATGGTGTGGGCTACACAATATACAGCAACATGACATATAGTTAGTGAGTGTTATCTAGCACCACATAGTGGACAAAGAAGGTGATAGTTATCTCCTATATGCAATGTCCAATATTCATGTTAGTGGCCCTCTGTTAAATTTATAGCTGCATTGTGTTGCTCCGCAGTAACAGCACTTCCACTGCAGCATGCCCCGATGTGCATGAGTGTATGAAGGCTTTAATTGTTATTCTTTTTGTACTGAAGATATTTATCTGCCTCTACCCACCTGAATGTAGAGGCGGATTTTTCATCATGCAAGGGTTTGTCATTTAGCAACTACCATTGACATAATGTGCTCTAATCAGAGGCCCTAAATTCTATGTGCATTTTGATGTATTAAGTATTTTAATGTGTTGCATATATGTATATGCACAATACTGACTGTACTGTGATGTTCTCCAAAGTCATGCTTGTATCTTAATCCTGATGCCTTTATTTATCTTATTTCTACTCCTCACAGGTGACGACCTCTCCTGCTGATGAGTCCACTCTCCCCATCATCTGTCTCACTGTGCAAGGTAAGATTTTTTTATAAGTAAATCTTTGAATATCCACAGAGAAAGCCAATTTAGTCAGCTCTTGTGGCAGTTGTGCTTGTTATACTATGTGCCTGTTTTTAGCAATTTATATTCATATTTTATATTTATTTTGGCTTTAACACAAGCACCTTTTTTCACAGAGAAAACTACTTAATACAATAAGTGATAGAATTGTTTTCAATTCAGTATTTGATTATTACCCTTCAGGAGAACCTGAACTTGAGATCCTGTGTGCCAACCAAAGCCAGCCAAATGGATGCTGTTAATGGAGACCTGACTTCACCACCACCTTGACTGTCCTCTTCACCATTGAAGAACACAAAGCAGCAGTGGAGGATGAAGATGAAATCACCCAGCTCCTGACCTGCAAGGATCCAAAGCCTCTTAGCTCAGTGGACTTGTGTTGCAAAGTGGACTGAGGTGGGCTTTTGGACTCTTTACAGACAAGTACACATGCACAATTTTAAAGACCCTAAACATGCCTGCCGACACCTTCCTGGTGACTTAACGTCTCCCGCAGTTGAATATCCATGTTTAGATTACCCAAGAGTGTTTTTGTTTCAAAGAAGTTACAGTGTCTAGTATATTGTCAAGTTCAGTGATTTGATTTGTTTTTTAGTTTTAGTGGGTTTAAGAAATGGCATCAGTATTTCTTTTCATGAGGATTTGTTTAAACTGTCGCTACAGATTTAAACAAGCTTTTTACATATTGGATTTTTAATGTTGTCTTTGTAACATTTGTTAATGTTTGTAATATGTAGCCTACATTTGAAGTCTGTTAACCTTGTGGGTTACAGAATGATTTTTAGAGGACAGAAAGTTGCACATGGTCCTTGCTACTTTTATGGCTAAAGGGGACATGGTAGAATGTTTCCAGAAATTATAAGAACTGGAAACACTGAAAAGAAAAAATTCTTATTTACTGTGTTAAGTTGATGTCCATGCAGTCTAAGTGTTTTCTTCTAGTACTACTTCACATGAAAAGCTTCTTACTGGTGTACCACTGTGTGGCTTTTATTATAAAGCACCTACAGGAAACGCAAAACTGACTGCACTGGTGCTATTGGTCAGCAAATATTTGTTTACACAGTAAAATGTTTTGTGCTGTTTGGTCAGCAGATCAGATTTATATATTGCAAAGGAGGATTGGTAAAAGAGGAAACAGCCACAGTGAATTGATAGACCATTTGCACTGTGCATCACAGATATAATTGCAGCAGTTCACTATTCAGCAGGGGTTTTCCTGCTATAAAGAAAAAGGCCATTAGATTTCTGTAAACATATTATGCACAATCCCTGCACATAAAGAAAAGAAATGTTTGTTCCTGTTCAACAGATAACAATACATAATTGTCATTTAAAGAGTTGGCTCTGTACTAATTTATTGAAACTTCTAAAAAGGTATTAAAACAGTAAAAAAAAATATGGTAAAATTGTATCTTTTTAATGGAAGTGTGGTTTGAAAGTTTACAGCATTACATGAATAACTGTAATCTTATTTACTGCAAAAGGTTTGGTGTTTTAATCAAATACACAGTAACAAAATTGCTATATTTTATTTAACAGTTACACATAACTACTGTTACTGTAAATACAGTATCATTAAGTTACTGTTTCATTTTACAGTTACAGTATTGGTACTGTAACTATAAACACAGTAAACTTAATGTAGCCTAATTAATTTTTACAGTGAGTTACTTGTCAACTGCTGCCAGAGAGAAGAAGAAAGAAAGAACTGCTGTGACAGCAGAGCAGCAAGATGAAAGGAGAGATCATAACAGAGATGCATCCTCTTAATGGGATGAATAAAGTTATTCTAATTGAATGGAATAAATTGAATAGAATCGGTGGTCCAAAAAGCATGCTACCTGAGGGTTCACCACACCCAACACATAAGACCATAGATCTGAAAATATCCTGTCAACTTTGACTCTGTTGTCTTTCTCCAAGATAGGCACTCACCTAGCTAATACCTGAGTACAGACTGACTGACTGAGCAGAGCGTCAGTGATATCTGGACACATGCTGGAAGTTTTGAAGTGTCCAAACATCAGAGGCAACTAATCATGGCTCTTTGTTTGCGGGCATCTGCTGTCTTTCTCCCTTCCTCCCTTCTGGAAGGTGTCTTTCATTTCAGGGAGCTGCTTCCTGACCATGTGTGTATGTGTGTATGTGTGTGTGTGTGTGTGTGTGTGTGTGTGTGTGTGTGTGTGTGTGTGTGTGAGTGTGGTTTCCTCTTCCCTTTCATCTACTTTTATTATTATTTAGATGCTCAGAGAGAAAGAGAGAAGTAGAAACACACTCTCCGCCACTGGAACCCAATAACCCCCCAACACCAAACACACGCACACACACATTCTGCATATACATCAAGACACACAGCCTTATGTGTGGGCACACACACACACGCACAGTGCAAACAAACACACCAATGGACACAGTTAAAAGGCAGCACATTAGGAGTAACTGGAGACTGACTAGAGCCTATATAGTAATTATGTGTCTACACTTGAGACAAGAAAGAAAAGAGAGGAGAAAGAAAGGGAGGAAAAATGAAAAGAGAGGAGCAGTTTCCAGAGCCCACCTAGGTCGAAGCAGCATGGAGAGAGAGAGGGCTCAAAGCAAGAGGACAGAGAAAGAGAGAGAGCAGAGTGATATAAAGACAGAGAGAGATTATGAAAGAGTGCGACAAAGCTCCTTTAGCTTAAACAAACCTGACAGCGTCTCTACTTCCTCCAGACAGGTTTGTGTGAAAATGTTTGGCCTCAGCTGTCAGCTCTAACCACAACAGCTCCTGGTAATACATCACCATAATCACCCTGCTCCTGCTAAATGCAGCCGTCACACTCACTTAGCACACAGCAGACACACAGTGTGTCAGGGCTCCAAATGATTCCTTACACCCCAGCTTTACTCTTAAGACAAAAGTCCAGGTGGACCAGTTACTGTTTCAAATTCTGCTTTAGAAAATGTAGAGAAGGTTTGTTTTTTCTTCAACTCTAATCATTTAGTGTTGTAGTATCTAATATTAATTACTCTTTAAACAGAACGCATATTTAATATTAAACTATCTTATCTTTTTCATTATAGTATACTATGTAGTATTGTGCTTACCAATTGTTTTTTTTTGTTTGTTTGGGTTTTTTTTGCTGTTTTTAAAAAATCCCTGTTGTGATACTTACAGTATATTAGATGCCTTACTCATCCTGCTTTGGCCATGCTGTCCCTGAACATCACCATGCCAATAAAGCAATTTGAATTTGAGTACATGTTACACATAATCATTTTTGTCTAATGTTCTCTTCAAGAATTTTTAATTTGCTTCTTAAATAGATGATCTAAAATGTTGTTGTCAGGGTGAAATGGGCTGGGTACCAGTGTCATTGCAACAGGAAAGTGAAATGATCTTGCTGTTGAATCACAGAGAGGATAGAATAAATAATGAGGTGTTGTGGAAGAGTCACACACTTCTCTACGGGTTAAAGAGCTTTACTCAATCTCAATGCTGATATGCTGCATATCTACATTAAGAGTATAGGCTTCTTGCCATAACCAAAATCAAGGACAGTGTGTGACATATGTGAATATGTGATGTGATATGTGTGTGTGTGTGTGTGTGTGTGTGTGTCTGTGTGTGTGTGTGTGTGTGTGTGTGTGTGTGTGTGTCTGTGTGTGTGTGTGTGTGTGTCTGTGTGTGTGTGTGTGTGTGTGTGTGTGGGTGGGTTTTTTTTTTTTTTTAGGGGGGTGGGTTGTACAACTTATGATGATTTCAATTAAAGAGTGTCAATTTTCCATGAAATGACTCCAAAAAACTCTGAATAGTTCTGGTATATATGTGATGAATGGCTGTTTACTTTTGATGTGTTTGCCAACTTTGTGTTTAAGGCCTGGAAAAGAAGGCAAGATGGATGTTAAGGTTATTTCCAGTAGTTATTTTGATCATTTATTTAAAAAAAAAAAAGTCATACATTGATTCATTGAATTCAACATTTTATGTTGAGTAGTTATAAATTAACTTCTGCAGCCACTTCTAGACTTTAAAACGGTCTTGTCTTGGTCGGTCGGCTACCCCATTACTAATCTAAATTTACTCAGCATACCTAGCTTAACAGTAAAACATTATTTGATTTGCTTTATTGATTGGGACAGTGTGCAGTTTTAAACATTAAAGATACACTGCACCGGAGTTAGCTGGAAGCTAATTTGCATCTGTCGTCCCCCACAATCAAAACATACAACAGCAGAACAACAAACAGTACAAAGCAAAAAAACAACCCAAAAAACAAAAACAAAAAACAAAACAAAACAAAAAAACACACAGAACACATCATACAAAATACAAAGCTACACACAACGTACACACAAAAAGTAATAATGTAAACTAGACTCAGTGGTCACACAGCTGATTCGTCTTTAGTTGTATTATTATGAAGAATATTTTTTATTTTGTACAATATTACACAAACAAAACTGAAGACTTGACCCTGAGTCAGATAGTTTGACTTTGAAGAAGTGTTTGTAGTTGCATTGTGTTTTTCATTGGTTATGAGGCTATTGTAAGCCCATAATTGATGTTTGTTCAACTAAAAACCTCACAGATTTCACAGAGTAGTTGAATTACTGTTCTATAATTATAATAATCATATTTGATACTATGATGATATTTGATTTATAAAATGCATTTTGTAACAATGATTTTCTAGACAAACCTAAGTTCTATATATATAAAATCCATTATAAATCTGTTCTGCAATTATTCACATCATCATCAGAAATGTCTTAATTTGCAAACTGTGGTTATTCTGAAAAGAAAATATCCATATACGCCTTTGAGAGGCACATAAATAAAGTAAGATATATATAAGGGAAAAAAATATCTCAAAGTTGTCACTTGGTCGAAGAAAACTGAGATTTTAAGCCATTGTACAAGATTAAATGAGTTAAGTTGTTGAGGTGTATATCTTTGGTACACTGAAGCTCATTCTCACATCACATTCTTTTAAAGATCGAAATGTCATGAACATATGCTTGCACATTATGCATTAATTGGGTTTTGGAAGTCAAGAATTCCCTAAAATGGAATTACATAAGTCAGACTGAAACTCAAACTGTCCTTAAGAATAGTCCTTGTGCACTGTGTTGTGTTTAACAGGCAGTGCTTAGCATGAAGCAAGCAGCTTTCACAATGCATCTGTTTGTGAAAACTCTATAACTCATGTCACAGTGCCTCAGCGTACACCAAACACACACACGCACACGCTCATGCACACACACACCACACACACACACACACACACACACACACACACACACTATCCATCTTATCTCTCATACCACACGCGCTTCACTCCTGCACACCACCTACATATCAATACATCAGGCTTAGTGCTGTGGCCATGTATTTACCTAACTGCACTGGGCTGCTGCTAAACACATAGTTGTCTTAATACTGACCTCACTGACTCTCCAAGTCAATTCTACCTAAAGCTCACTGTCATCTGTTTGTGTTCATCTCTCAGTCTGTATGTCTGCTTCTTTCTCACTTCTGCATATAGATTCATATTATGTCAAAGTTACAGAGTTCTGCACGTTGGTGAATAAAATCCTTTTGATGCTGACATTTGGTTTTCCAGGACTCCAGTTTGACAACATGTTCAGTAGTAAGTAGGATTTTAAAAGTCTATTTCCCACTGCCTTTAAATATTTTTGGGGGCTTTGTGCTTTAATTTTATTTCTACACACATATAAATAAATGTGCCTTTCCAAAGTCCCTATATCTATCCCCACAGATCACGCACTTTCTATATATGTCATTGGGCACTATCAAGTCAAAAATGATGACAAACCCAGTGTTTCTTGATAAGACGCAATGAGCCTGCACTGCAGTGCACAATATATGTTAAATGTCACAAGTTAGTGCTAGCATGCTGGGAAATACATGTTGGGGAAAGCAATCCATAGAGTTGGAGTACAAGGTGGCATATTTTTTCCCTTCTAGTCAACACTGTCTCAGTACAATAATGCACCATTATATAAATGTATACTTGCAAGTGCTGTAAATTTTAAAAGAAACAATATCAGCGAGACTACATTTATTAATGACATCATTAAAATAAAAATAAAAATGATGCCATGAAGCCTCATCTAGACATTGTCTTATCCCTGCATCTCGCTCCCTGGGTTACTCATCATATCTTCATCAATCCCCATTTGACATACATTAAAGAATATGGTCCAGACCTACTCTGAAAAGTGCCCTTAGATAACTTTTGCTATGATTTGGCACTATATAAATAAATTGAATTGAAAAAATTGAATTGAATCCATTCAATTAGTCATCCCAACATATTAATACATAAGTGGTCTTTGTTAGTGAATCATATTCACGTCAAAGAAACAATCTGGCATGGGCATAGATTTGGGTATGAACGGTAGCGACATGTCCCTACCAATATTAAGGTGCTCCCAGATTGCCCTTTCCAATATTTCTACCGATCTCAAACAATCTAGCCCTATTAACGCCATGTAATGTTAACAGTAAAATCTCTGCAGAGTTGCCAGGTTTTCTGTAAAAAAAAAAGTGCGTTATTATGATAAAGAGTGAAAGAGCAGGATATGGGGGATACTCAACCTGATGATCTGGCAATTTCAAGCTTTACACATTGTTTACTTGCAGCAGACCTTAGTTAATAAGAATGTTCTCTTATCAATCCAAACATTAATCTTTGGAATTAGTGGGAGAAAATAAATATTTACTATTTAATGCCATCTCTCCCCTTTTCCGTGAGTGAAAAATAACACAAATAGAAGTTTTTGAAATGATTTAAAGATAGGTCTGAGCGTCGCCCAAATCCACAGACTGAAAGAACAGATTCTCAAATGAGGTGTGAAAACCTTACAGCAGTGAGTTACAGAGCAGCACATTACCTACAGGTTTCTATACATTTATCTTATTGTGACAGTTATTGTGACAGTATCTATATGTTATTTTTAAATATTAATTTTGGTCTCAGATTTATAGTTAAGTAGTCTATCAATAATATAAAATGAAATAATCACAGAAAAATAATGATACACAAGCAGTTTCAGACAAGTCAGCAAATGCATATTCTGTAAAGTAAACATTTTGCAGAGTCAGGCACTTTATATGTGTATGTTTGCGCACATGTGCCTGTGATAGAGAGCAAGTACACATACACAATTATTTTGGCCATCCGACAAAAAATGTCCTTACCAAAGTTAAAACCAAACCTCTAAACCTATGCCCTTGCTTTTTTGTATTTTTTTTTTTTTTAATTTTCTCCTACATACATTTTTACATACAATACATTATTATTAGTGGGTGTTAAAGGCATAAGAGGCCATTCACCTGACTGTCAGGTCACCTGTTCGAATCCAGCACCTGTGTGTGCATCCTCCTGTTTCTCTCTATAACCCCTCTATTCTGGCTCAAACTCAGCAGACTGAAGAGACCACTCTATGACTTCTCTCAGGTCTACTGCACATTTATTTCTCAGTGCAGCTGTTAGAATATCACACATCAACATGATTAGTGATGGTCAGATATACAGTATAGCATCTTGCCCCACATCTGAGATCATCAGCAACGGCACTGTCTGTTGTCTGTTGACTCTTGTGGTTTTAAAGTTTAAAAGTACAAAACATTTATAAAAAAATATGTGATTGGATGTTACTTATGGCTATAGTCATGGGGTTCTTGGGGTTAGCGAGGTAACCTCAGGTTTAATTCTGGGTTTTCAGTCCTATGACGCTGGTTCACTTCTTACTGGGGCACATCACCATGCTAACTTATGCTGAACAGCTATCCTTCTCCAGAGCAGGTTAATTTCAGAGGATCAGATCACAACCTGTCAACACAAGAGTCATCATTCCTACAAGATCCCAACATGGACAAAAGTCCTGAGTTTACAATAAAGTGACAAGTAAAAAAGAGCGATACATATTTTTATAGGTCAGTGGAAACATTTTATTGTTCCAGGCTTTCCATTTCAACTCTGGTTTTAAAACAGAGCTTCTAACAAATGGAGAGATTGTTTACAACACTAATTACATAATGATGATTTTAGCTGAATTTTAATAGTATAAAGTTTATTTATTCCTGGAGTGACAGCTGACAGTGTGGATGATTTTACACTCTGATTCCACCACTGCAGCTCAGAATAACATGAGACAACTGTGTGATGATAACTGGAAATAAAAACAACATATTGTCTTTTATCAGAAAAATAATCCACACACTGTTAATTAGCTCCCATGATTATAAATGCAACATTTGGGTCAGATAGACTCATCAGTCATTAATTACTTTTCCAGTCTTTGCTTTGGTAGCAGAAGTGGTCTGACATTACTTTTAAGTTTCTTTTTTTATGTGACATATTCAGAATGGTTTCTTCATCATCCAACTAAATAGCAAAAAAATACTCTCTCTGTACGTAAGTCATATATAATAATTCCTACATGTATTTTAAGCCGTAGTTTACTTTTAATATGTGGAAATTATTGCTAGTGTTTCTACATCTTATTCTGTTGTATAATTACAGGCTGTCATTTACATGTCACTTTGTTGAATATGACTTTTTGCTGTCTCTTAAACAGAAGTTTTCCACAGGTTTCACTGTTTCATCTCATATCATGAAGTACTTCATTCATGGTTCTGATGATGTCACTCATAATTAACAACCCTGCCTCTTTCACATGAACACGCTCGTAGCTGGATATCAAACCCCGGGTTGACTGAGCGAGTTGATAACCAGCTTCATAGTACTGGTTCAGTGAAGCCAGATAACGAAAAGATATCCCGGGTATGTTGATCTTGCTTTGTAGTACAGGCCTCAGGTGTGCTATTGTCAGTAGATAAGTGGTTGAAAAGGGTTTCAAATCTATTGTATAATGAATCCAAGAGTGGGAGTTGCCATAGTCAGTGTCCAAGTGCCACACCCCTACCATCATGTCAGAAATAAAAGAACATATACCTCTCTTAAAGTTACAAAGATAAAAGCACAATAAGTACAAGTACAAATATCTGTCAAAAGTGAGAAATTAGAGGAAACATAACATATTTAGTTCTTCATGAATATCAAAGAGTTAACACTATGTCATTGTTTATCATTAGTCATCATGTTTTGTGTTTGCTTTATATCAATGCTGTTTAAGTTCAACTTAGAGCACACATAGCTGTTACCTAACCACTAATAACCATCTAATGTGTTAGTATAGCGCTAATGATAGCTGAGCACTTATGTTATCTCCTGTTCACCTATGGAGGGAGTGTTAAGTGGATAGCAGCTGATGTTGGCATACGATTGTGGTTTGAGGAGGCGTTGATAAGAGAATACAGATTAGCACTGGCAGAAGGTTTTGTCTAAAGCTTCTTATAAAAGTCTTTGTTACAGCACACAAAGGCGCAGGTGCACTGGATATGATACTGAAACACACACACGCACCATCACCGGTGTGTGTGTGTGTCCGTGTGTCCGTGTGAATAGTGTAGTATATGTGTCGTGCTGTCTTTTATTCAGTGCAGGCCTCCACTTCACCAGAAAGACCAAATAATAATAAAACCAGTGGAGTGTTGGAGTGTATGTAACTGCAGTACCCTGTTTGATTGCAGACAGAGGTCACAACTGCAGCTGATTTCCTTACAAGCCTGTATTTCCACTATTAAAATGAATATTCTACCAAGGATTAACTTTTTTTCCAACATGTTGCCCCCCCCCCCCAAGGTATACTGGGACAAGATTCACAGACTCATCTCTAAATTTATTTGGAAGGGCAAGCGTCCTCGCCTTAAATTGACAACCCTGCAGCGTGGTAGACAGGGAGGAGGACTAGTCGTCCCTAACTTCAGGTTGTATTTTTGGTCTTTTCTGTTGCGCCCGTTATCAATCTGGTTAGACCCCAATGCTTCAGTCTCATGGTGGGCTCTTGAGGAAAACCTGGCCTCCCCACATCGCTTACAAGACGTAACATATTCAAACCTGTCTCCTAAACTCTTCAAATCCAAGCTGGGCCCTATTATGTCTTTCCTTTTAACAACCTGGCACTTTGTAGAAAAAGCAACTCACTCTCAGTTAAAGTGGCATAATCACAGTCCTGTTTTTCATAATTATGCTCTTCTTACAGGCGTTACCCCGTTTTCATTTCCTCAATGGAGTAATAGAGGCATCCACTCATTGTCTGACATCTGTAATGAAGATGGTCTCAGAACATTTAATGATTTGCGAATAACAGATAACCTACCTGGCTTCTCCTTTTTCTTATACCTACAACTCAGAGCATCCATGCATGCTCATGGTTTTCCCTGGGGGCAACCTCTCTATACCCATGGACCCCATCTCTTATTTAATGTGGGAGTTTGGTCAAGTGGTTTAGTTTCCAAGGTTTATAACTTGTTACTGAAAGAGAGTTTGAACATCTCGGTGGTGAGATCAATTGGTTTACAGTTTGGGATAATCTACACCACATATCTAAAAATCCTAACCATAAACTTATTCATTTTAATTTTTTACATAGACTTTATCTTATCCCTAGAAAATTCCATCTTATGAAACTCTCACCCTCTCCATTTTGTCATCTATGTACTCTAGGCCATGTGGGCTCATTTGTACATATGTACCAGGAGTGCCCTGGTGTGGCTGCATTTTGGAGAGTAGTAACTTCTGCATTATCTAATTTTCTGGGGGAGATATTCCATGTTGCCCCAGATTGTTGATTCTGAACGATACTTCAACACTTAACCTGCCATCTACCAATTTTTTCATCTTATTATTACTGCAGTGATAATAAGACATATTACTGCA
The DNA here is from genome assembly GCF_963924715.1 of Thunnus thynnus. Lineage (NCBI taxonomy): Eukaryota > Metazoa > Chordata > Actinopteri > Scombriformes > Scombridae > Thunnus > Thunnus thynnus. The sequence goes on along the minus strand of NC_089524.1, from coordinate 34,543,956 downwards.
GTGAAAAAAATGCTAGCTCTTAGATGGAAACCTCCTCATTCCCTTACCTATACTCGATAGATGATGTCTTTTCTGAGTATTTTATACATGGAACAATCCATAGCTAGAATACACGGAGCTAAAGAATCGACTGTCGAGTCATGGGCCTCTGCAATAGCAGAGGTTAAACAGATGTTGGTTTGAATATGTTTTCTTGTGACATTATAAGATATGCAATTGTAAGTTGATGTAATGTTGTAATATTATGCATTTCTCCAGCATGTATCAATGAACTATTGTGGGTTGGGAGGGGAGGGAACTGGGCGCCACATGGGTGGGAGGGAGGGAGGGATTACCCTTTGTTAGCTACAGGGTGATAAGTATCTCAAACATCCTGTCCAATAATGGATTTTTCAGCAAACTAATTGAATACGTATTACTCCAGTAAATATTCAAACAATTTCCTAACTGTTAAGTTGAATGGTATCGGTATCGTCTAACAGTTTATTATCATGAATTATGAAGATATGTATTCAATCTGCTCATTTGAGAAAATGAACGCAACTTTAGTTTATCTTAATTGCTTGAAAAATCCCTAGAAATTGTCTGCCCGGTTGTCAGTTGTGATTTGACAGATCATTATTAGTATCGGACTTAACTGGAATGTTTCAAAACTGTTGCCCCCTTCACGTTATAGTGGAATATATTATGTTATTACACTTTGTTATTTTGTGTTGTTATTGTAACAAAATCTGTTATGTTTTTTCTTTGGAATAAAAACAATTGATAACAAAAACTGCAGCTGATAAAAACACCACAAAGACACGATGTCACTCATTAAAAGAGAAAGGGCTGAATTATCAAATGATCAAAGCATGTAACTGTCCTGGGGCTCAAAAGCTCCAGGTTTATACCAGATGTATTGTTAATTAGTATTGTAATTTGATTAATGTATGGACCACTAAAGTATAAATTACACTTGCATTATGGCATAATCTTGAGGCTCCTTCTTGATTAAGAACTCTGAGTTAAAATCTCACTTTATATAAAGATGGATGAAGTGAGGTGACATCACCAGTTGGTTTACATTGGAGCTGGTTTAAAGCCCTGAGTTGCAGTTTACAGTCAGCACCATCTATTCCGTTTGGAGCCAGGACCTTCCAAATAAGCAGGGTGTTGCCTTTCGTGCTCTGGAAACATGCCCCGTTACCACGGATCCAAGCTAACGTTAGCTTACTGAGAAAACTAAGCGGTGCACTTTGGGCTAACATTAGCTACTTTACCTAAACTGTGCTAACAGGGTAGGTATCGTAATCATGTAACGTTAAACTTAGTGAAATATTGCGACAGTAGTCCGACTTGGTGTGAGTCCCGGAGCCAGGGAGATTAGCAGGTAAGCCATCTTTCAATTACAGCTGTCAATCAACTCCCATATGGCAGACATCAAAGCTACTATAAGTCTTCAAATCTTATTAACAGAGCAATAATTTTCAAAATGACCATCAGCATTCTTATCACAGGGCCTGAATTTAGTGATTGAAATCATAATGACTCACTGAAAAACATTATTGACTTAGTATTTCTAAAGAAAAGTTGACACTTTTTGAATGGGAGTCAGTTGAAGCATCTAGCGGCCATTGGTGGCACTTTCAGGTACTTCAGAATCAAGCTGTGGTAACTGCTGCTTGGTTGAAATCTGGCCTTAAAGGATAAGGGTGGTGATTTTCTACATTTTTCAAATCTCATGTGCAGAGCCATTTTTGGGCACAGTAGTTTATTTAGAATCAGCTCCAAAGACTAATAACGGTGATCTTGTTTTTTTAGTCTCCAGAGAGGACAGTAGTTCCATGTAAGGCATGTGTGAGAATGTGATTCTGTTTACAGCTTCTTTAGCTTGTTGTGCTACATATCACAACCTCTTGACTTCGTACTACATCATAAATTTCTCAAAGAACTTACAAGACAGAAAAGTATAGAAAATTGCCAGCCATATCTTAAAGCCATTATTATGTCATTATGTTATTGTGTTATTGTGCTCACATGGTGCATACACATTGTGTGCTTAATCAAATGACCACAAACTTATTATCAACTACTAACTTATAAAATGCAAAGAAAGTGGCAGAGTGGGGGTCAGTAGTGGTCCACAGCTCTGTTTTGCCCCAGGCTCCCTACACGATTAATCCAACCCTGAAAAAAGAGAGCACAAATGTCATAAAGCAACAGTGAGATGTCCTGATATGTTGAAGTTACTGGTTTAGTATGGCATCTTGTCATGTTGTCATGTAGCCTATGGTATATGCTCGTATAAGGGTACTTGATAGAAGCATGCACTGATTCATATTTTATTCTTCCACAATTTCAGAAAATTTGCTTAAAACTTTCACAATAATTTAATAGCATCTAGTATGTCTTGGACTAAATGCATCTTTCACAAAATGTTGAACCTCTCCTTTAACCAGACATTTTCCCTTTGTTTATGTTGAGGCGAAGCTGTCCTGTAATCAGCTGTAGCACCACATTAAGAGGCTCCACTCTTAATGTGTCATCCCCTGTTAAAATGACAGATGAATGACCAAGAGAATGAATGAATAAACTCTTGTCAGCTTGTGACACTGCAGGTTCCTGAAATTGGTGTGTTGGTGGTAGACAGAGCAGCAGCTAAGCTAAACTGTAATTTAAGCCCCTAAAACAGTGTTTAGGCCAATGTCTGACGCAGGGGTGCTGCATTCATTTCAGAAGTGCGGGGGCCGAAAAGTTAGTGTGTGTTTGTGTGTGTGTGTGTGTGTGTGTGTGTGTATGTATGTGTATGTGTAGTGGTAGATAGACTGGAGACTCTCACTAAACTTTTGCGGAATAACTATAGCTTGCTTGCACCACAGGGTGGCGGTATGATTCCAAACACAAAGCAGCTAACTAGTGCTTGTGGGATTAGATATAAGCTTTTTTGTTCAATTACCCAAAACTGAGTTTACAGGATGGTAACACTGCGGCTCAATAACAACAAGCAGTCAATAGGAATGCGATAATGTACTGTTGTTAGACGGGACGGGAATGATTCAAACGTCCTTTTACTGTAAGTGTTGGAATATAGGGGCATTTGCAGGGATACAGCGATTTGCGACTTTAAAAGAATGTGGGAGGAGGGTAAAGTGTGTGTGTGTGGGGGGGGGGCACTTCTCTTGGTCTGAATTTAACCTGCAAACTCACTGTTTGCCTCTGCAGTCTTTTACACTCCATTGAGGGCAATTTTGCCTCTCATCTGAGTGATTGGCCATGCTGTGGGCTTTGTTGTTTATGACGCTTAAATGCTTAAATACACCACACTCACAACGCACATGTAAACTGACCCTCTGTCTGTCTGCGTGTGTGTGTGTTTTATGTGTAGCAGTGACGCATCATCATACCTGTGGTCCTGTCATTAAGGTACTGTAAACAGGCCTTAGCAGGGTAAATGATGCCACCAAGCAAAAACACTCACAGAGTTACACACACACACGCACAGACTTTAGACTTACTTCCATAGGCATAATTCCCAAACACTGACATGCCACAGGTCAAAAAATATTCCCAAGCCCTGCTGTCTCCCAGTTGAATTAGTGCAAAAGATGAGCTTTTGTGTTGAAAAACATCTGGTTCTTAGGTAAAATATCAAAGATATTGGAAGGGAGAAGAAAACTATGACTCCATATCAGCATTTCAGTCAGAAACATCCAATCACAGACTTCCAAATTCTGTCGTGTGAGTGGAAACTGATGGCTTCAGTATGCTTCCAATCAACAAGGTCATACTACATGTGGTCAGACCATGTCTGAAGTCAAAACTTTTTCTACCAGTTCTGAATGGCTACACTAGAATGTGAGGTGAAAAGCCAGCTGTTACAGCCTCCTACTTGCTGCATCACACTGCCTCCAACAACTCTTTCTCAACTTAACCTCTTAAGGTCCACTGGGTTAATGGCGACCTGCTTAAGCAGTTGTAAGCTGCTTAGCAACACACAGTAATGAGTAAAAGCAATTGGCACAATTTGGCCACTTGGAGATGTTTTGGATAGGTTTGGGGACACCAGTGACACCACAAACTAAAAACTCCCTGGCTCCCCTATGATTAGGCCTAGAGGTTTGGAATTTACACAGGTGTGACTGCAAGATATAGAAGGTATGTGGTGATTTGCATAATTTTGGCATAAAACATGTCCTAGTTATAGTCATTCAAATATGACTCATTATAAGTCAAGGACCAAAAACACTTTTTTGAGCCATTTTTGAACTAATGTAATTTTAGTTGTCTTTTAGCCACATGCTAAACAAGCACATTCCCAGAAGCTAGAAGATGCTACTTTTCAGATAAAGCCTAATACATGCATTTCGGCCTTACAGTTCTTCTGTTACAAGCTTTTCCATTGGGGTATGCCAAATGGGTGAAAATTCCAAAAAAAGGGTGGATGTTAAGAGACTACCCCTACTCCTATACAACAACATCAATACTGGACGATGAACCCAAGATTATGTCCAATGACATGATTTTTTTTATTTATTTATTTATTTTTTTTACATTTTAAGATTTTTATTTTTTTATAATATCTGTACATGGCAACTACTGTCACGTCAGGGTTAAGGAATGATTGTGGTTATGGTAAATAAAATGGAGCCCTGCAGTAGTTCAGTCAGAGCACCTCAGGTTCAGGGGCTTTTGTGAGCTCAGGGACTGTTTGTGTCACGCTTGCACAGATAAGTTCCACGGCATCACATGAACAGGGTCACTGTTGTTACATGTTTGGGTATGTATTTTCGTGATGAATGGTTGAGAAATATTTTTTTTTAATCTTGGAAATTTCCTCCTTTATATTTCTGATTTCTAATCCTTATTTTTCCTTGTATTCTAATTATTATTGCACATTAGCCTTTTAGCACCTCCTCTAGAGTATGCCACCCCACATTTAAGGATAATCAAATATTTAAAAGAACAGTAATATGAGGAAGAAGGAAAGGTTTGAGTAGTTCCCTGCTATTTCCAGGTCAAGTTGCACAAATATTAGATCAGTCAGTCAGTTGTACTTTTTGGAATAATAAGTGAGTGTTGATGTTATAATTAAACTTTCCGCTATTTACCTCAGTCCACTTTTACATTTTTTTTATCTCAACCTAGATAGATAAATTCAGCGCTGAAATAAAAAAGGATAAAGATCTTTACTTCCTGAGTCATTTTCTGTTGAACATTAACTCCATTTGCTTTTATGAGTTCCCAACCTCTTGTTGACAGTCTTATCTATTGCTGTTGCCTTTAGAAAACCCTTGCAGAACTTTGTCACGCAGCCTACAGGGTTGGGAGCACAACTCCCTGAGGAAAATGCAATCAGAGATGTTAAATGCTACAAATTAGTTCCCCTGGAATCTGCCAAAGTCTTAAAAATCCACAGAATCTTAAAAGTAAGATGCAGTCAGACAGGAGCATTCTTATCAAAACTAATTGAGTGCTTTATCAATACTGAGCACCAGAAACTTGGTATTTAGAACAGCATTTACAACATTTGATGATATACATTTATATGTATGAAAAGTAACTTAATGCACAGTCTGAAGTACAACAGCAAATTTTAATTGTAGAAACTAGCAGATAGCATGTGGAGGAATGCCTCTTCATTGACCCCCATTGACTCCCTGTTTATATAGGAGAATTATAAACCATGTACATTTTTGACAGGTAGACAAGAAAGGTCTAACCTGTCTCCTAAAAATTATTTTTACTGTATATGCTACTAATTTACAACAGCTAAATATTCTAAAAGCCAGGAACCACCAGGTTTACATGGTGAAACCACAGCAGCTGTGTGATATGTAGCGTTAGTTGTTAACAACTAGCGTTAAACTGACTGAGTGAGGAACTGCAGGTAAAGGTCTCGTCTCAGCAGGGGTGTCAACTGTAGCCACGACAACAGCCAGATAGTGAATTATCCAATATGTAATATGTCCCATTAACATCACAATCCACATCATCCTCACACACTACCTGTGTTTAAACTGTTGATAACAATGTAAGTTACATATTGGCGAGATAATGAGTGATCATAAATGAAAATAGGATGCAATTAATGTGGACTGTATTAGTGGTAATTATGACAAAAATAAACCCGGTTATAGTAGTAGTTTGTGTAACTTAGTTATGTTTAGCAGAAGCAGAGATAACACTAACTCTCACGTTAGCTTTCTGTACTATATAGCACTCACCCTCCTCACATAAGGATATTGAATCACAGAAATAATCAGTGATAACAGCAAAATGTAGCTAATATCCAGACCAAACTGTCACTTAAACATAGTAACCAATGCAGAACAGAAGCCAATGTTGGAGGTTACATTAAAGCTGGTGTTATACTTTCTACGTCCGCGAGTACACATGGCCCACACGGCCACTATGCTTCAAGGGCATCAACTGTGCATGCGCTGGAAAACCAAAATAGACGCTGAATTTGACAAGAGGCTGTGTGAGGAGGTCCATCGCTATATACATTTCCACAATTCATCCTTAAAACAATAGAAAGACAATCAAAAATGTGCAACAATTCATGGGGGGAAATTGCCCGAGTTTGGGAAAAGAGGAAAGTGTGTTGGCAGATGTGGAAATATTTAAGAAAGTGCTTTTGTGAAAGCAAGGAAGAAGATGAAGGGAAGAAGTGGTGCAGCAGGCGGGAATGTTTCTATTCCCCCCATTGTTTCCCTCTTGAGCTGGCTGTCTGACTTCATGAAACACCGGGACACAGACTCCAACTTTTCAGTGGCAGTAATGTGAATCAAATTTGAAGTTATGTCTTTTTTTTTTTTTTAAGTGTCTGGTAGGACTTAAGATAACTGACAAATTGATAACAATGGTTGAGTCAGTCATTCTGGAGAAAGACTGTTGATATTTGAACTTAACACCTGAACAAATACATCCTTTCCTTCATGCTCCTTCAGAAGCTCCACTCCCCAAATTCATGGATGCACATTGCCAAGGCAACAACCAGAAGAGAAATATGGCAGAATCTAGAGTAATGTGTCAGCTCTAGAGTCACTTCTGTTCCTCTCACACTTTATCGTGAGAGGAAAAAATGTTTTGTCTCATGAGTGCAACAGTCTATCCACACTCTCCGCTCCGCTCTCTGCTGCCTCCCCACTTCTTACTCAACCTGTGTTCAGCATCCCTGTCCACAGAAGCAGCCATCTGTCAGCTGCAGCTTCTGAGGAGCTGCGAGGACAGCGGCCTGACAAACTGCCTTCATCAGGATGACTGACAGCAGAAATTTACTGAGCCAAAATAGTTTGCATGTCGACTCCACAGGAAGAAATTGACAGTGTTTGTATTAGAAGGTGACATGGGAGTGGATTTTCACTCCTGTCCCATCCCATTCCCACAAAAATAATCCTGTCCTGTAGGGGTGTGCCCAAATACATAAACATTATTCAGCAAAGTACAAATAGTGGGTTTTTTACGAATACTTGTTTCATACAAATATTTTTAAAATTATTTGTTTTCAGGAAGGAAAAAAACACGTCAAATACCAGCACTCAGGTCGTTTTACATTTCTATCTCAGTCTCTCTACTCTGCTCTGCTTTTAGGTCAATCACAAGGTGAGTCACATCCACCTGTTGCATGATGTACATTTCCTTATTTGGACATCACTCCCGGAGTTAGGGGTGTTTCCCAGAGATAAAGCTAAAGTAGCTAAAATTAAAAGTGTAATAAAAACAAAAACAAAAGCCTCTTTCCACTTTTATTTGAATACAAATACAAATTATTTTGCTGCCTCAACATATACAGATACAAATACAAATACTTGACCCTCTGCACATCTATCCCGTCCCATGACAAAGTTTTTTAAACTTTACATGGCAAACCAGTTAGGAGACATTAGACACAGTCCTTAAGAAACACCTCAACATACTCCAGAGGGGTGGTGCCGAACATGCCTCTCCTCAATTAGTCTCCCCGCAACACTGAAACTCCCCTCTGACGGGGTACTTGTTGCCAGGATTGCCAGCAGCCTCTTGGCAACTGGCACTAGCCCAACTGACATCTTTTGCCAGAACTTGAGAAGGGACTGGAAGCCGGTCGTCTTTGAAGGCTTATTCATATATTTTATCACCAACTGGCGGCCCCAGGACTCCTTAATTGTGTCACCACTGTCCTCCTCCCTCTCCTCCTCCTGCACACAACTTGAGAAGTTGTGCACCTCTGTGGCCACTAGGGGTGGATCTTTTGAGAAAAAAAGACAGATTGTTATAGAGCAATCCACTTTGCATTAAAATTCTTTGTATAGTGTAGAATACCTATTTGTCCTAATATTGGTAGATATAATATACCACTTGTAGGAAATTAGTGTGTGTGTACACTTTATACCTCTCCTTAAGTGAGGGGGGACATTTTGTAATTATATTAGAATTTTTCTGCGAGTGCTCTGTCTGTACTTAGTGCTAGTGCTGTGAATTACCTCGTTTGATATGGACTCTCTCCCCTGCCCCTGCTCTTTCTGTGATTGCTGCCAGAATGTTGATAACCTCCTCATACTCCTCAACATTGAGAGTTTTCCTTAAGAAACACCTCAGGCAAGGAGAGAGAGAGCTGTGGGTATCTTGTGGTAAAGTTGGATTTTGAATTTCAACTCCACCACCTGGGCTAACTACCTTTTCTGCTATGACGGGGAAAAAAATCAGATGATATTTGTAACATTATTATTGGATAGGGCCCAGCTGCTCTTAGCTACTTGAATGACCACCAACAAAACAATTCAAATCACGACTGTATTACCTCTTTCACAATTGTACTTTCTCCATTCTGAAGCAACAAACCCCTCAGCAGGGTTGCCTTGATCAGGAGGACAAGGTGGAGAGTAGGTGTCTGCTCAGTGGAAAGGTGCCTGGTAGCCTCATCAAAAGGTTCCAGGAGGTGGATGATGTCTTCAAGACGGTCTGGATCTAGGTTGTTGACATAACGAAGCTCTTTTCAGTGAAGCAAGACCTCATGCAGCTTACCGGTCCGCAGAGCATCTCTCACAGATTAGAACATTGCAAGTCTGGTATTCCACCTCGTCTCCACTGCTTGCTTCAGTGATCTGTCCAGTACCTTGTGTAATCTGAAATTCAAGGAAGAGACAGTTCACACTAAGCAAGGTAGGGCTAAGTGATAAAAAATCAATTTGACTGAGATTTTTGAAATATTAAATGTTTCAGTTCAGAAAAAAGATTTACAGTTGAAATAGTTTATTAAGACAAAAGAGCCAGATGAAAATGTAGCCTTTGCAATTGATCAATTACAGCAGTTGATTTTTCATGTTGATTTTATTTATTATATTTTATAGTATATATTATAATATATTATTATTATTTAAGCAGCCTTACCAAGCAGACATGACAGGACTGTAAAATATCTTATCCTGCTCTTTTGAAGTGTGTGACAAGGGTCTTTGCATCCCTAAACAGGTTGATGATGATGCTGTGCTGTGGGTTCTCCTCATCCAAGTGGTCGAACATATTTAAAAATCAGGTTCATGTTATGGCCAGCACAGGAAAGTCTGACGTAATCTTTAAATGCTGCCACCACATTTGAGCCACTATCTGTCACAAAGACAATGTCCTTGCTCAGGATACAAAAATTCATATATGTTAGGTAAAAAAAAGTACAAACATAAAAGATTAGCAACCCAAACATAAGATAATTGTAATACATAATAATGATTAACAATAATTTAATTTTACTTACAAAGTTCTTTATCTAGACGCCAGAGCACACAAGAAAATAAATATAGTGTAACACAAGTAAGTAACAAATCATACATACAGTTGTGCTCATAAGTTTACATACCCTGGCAAAATCTGCAAGATGTGTTCCATTCCTACTGTCTATAGATGTGACCATAAAACTAAATTTTGGTCTCATCACTCCAAATAACTTTGTTCCAGAAGTTTTGAGGCTTGTCTAGGTGCTGTTTGGCATATTGTAAGCAGGCTGTTTTATGGCATTGGCACAGTAACAGCTTTTTTCTGGCAACTTGACCGCACAGCCCATTTTTGTTCAAGTACCTCCTTATTGTGCATCTTGAAACAGCCACATGCAACTTTCAGCTGAAGTTGTTTGTGGGTTTTTCTTTGCAACCTGAACAATTTTCCTGGCGCTTGTGGCAGAAAGCTTTGTTGCTCTACCTGTCCGTGGCTTGGTATCAACAGAACCCTTAATTTTCCACTTGTTTATCAGAGCTTGAACACTACTGATTGGCATTTTCAAATCTTTGGATATCTTTTTAAATCCTTTTCCTGATTTATAAAGTTCAACTCCCTTTTTTTGGAGGTCCTTGACAGTTCTTTTGCTTTTCCCATGGCTCAGTATCCAGTACAGTCAGAGCTTGCCCAAACTTCAGACTTGCCCAAAAGCTCTGCCAGGCTGATACACGGATCATTCTCATTCACTCTGCGTTGTAACACTGTCTTCCCTGAATCTTCCGACTCTGTAATTGTTTGGCTGCACCGTGCGTCTTCATCCACAAATAAAATGGCATTTATTCATATTAGAACATATAAGAACTTTACTATTGTTATTATGATTCCCGATCCCGCCCGCTCCCATTGATTTTTATTCCCATTATGAGTAGTGAAATTGACTCCCATCCAATGGGAATCACACGGGAATCACGTGACCCACAGGATTCCTGAAAAAATGTCAGCCTCTAGTTTGTATTTATTGATTCATTGATACAGTTAATAAGCTGAGGACACATACAGCAGGATATTTGTGTGATTTAAACAGCTGCCTGCTCAGATTACGCTTCACTAAATGTGAACAGAAACAGACTCAGAGCGTAAAAAAACATGGGGCATCTCCATGAGACTGTCTTGGATCCAGTGTGGATTGATACATTTAACAAAATGGAAGCGTGTCTGTACCATGAGAAAACACTTTCTATGTGAATTGGCCATCCCTCTCTCCAGTATGCCAGCCCACCCCCACCATTCAACAGGTGCTGAGACTGTCATGAGAGTGGGGACTGTCATGTCCTTGCACAGATAGCTGCTCTGATGACTTCCCCCTGTCCTGAGCACTGGAATTTTTTCAGGGCACACACAGAATGGACAGCTACAGACCGTGAGGTGATACTTGCTGAAAAAAGTGTATTGAACAATCTTTCTCCAGAATCACTGACTCTACCTTTAACGTATTGCAGGCAGAGGAAGATAGTGACACTTCATGCTGCTCCTGGAAACAGTCGATAGTGGTGTTGCACAAGACCCCTTTACTTCCCCAAGGAGCTCCATTCCATCAACGCCGCCAGTGACTTCAACACCACCCACAGCAGCACCATTGACTGTATATAAATAGACAGCTCCCCAAAAGTGAACCCAAAACATCTTGATTGTCCACTGGTGGCTGGTTGTAGAATAGGTCATAAATCCCGCCCCCTCCATGTTAGCAAGTGGGACATGAGCAAAGCTGATTAAGTACACATCAAATAAATTTTTGCCAAAGATGGTTTCTGTCATTTTAGGTAGTTCTTCTCATACTGATGTTTTCTGATGTTATCACACTGATAAGTTTCAATTAGTTATTTTACGATATAAAAAGGGGGTCTGATGTCATGATCAACAGCTGTGACAGCTGCTCTGAAACTCCTCTCAGGCAACAGACGGCTGAGGGGGTGTGTCCCGAAGGCTGTCATCCCACCGCCCAACTCTACTGTGCAGACTCTGGCTCCAAATGACATCACACAGGCAAGATGGCAGCTCTCGGAATCAAGATATTTTAAATTCACTTTTGCATAGGTAGGAAGTGGAGACGCATTTTCCATCTTTATATACAGTCAAAGAGCAGCACCTCATTTACCTCTCAGTATATCCTTCCCAGCGTCCACGTGTCCTGTTTTCCCCCATCACATCCCAGAAAAGAAGATCGCATCTCACACCTGTTGAGGATGCTATCCTCCACTATCTCCAGCAAATCGACAAAACCAAAGACAATCAGGGGGAGGAACACCACTTTGGTATGATGGTAGCAAACATGCTGGCAAAACTTCTGGCCTGTGAGTGCATGGTGGCCTGCGTCTCCTCCTCTTCCAGCATCTAAAAGTACTGACTGACAGGAAATGGACTCAGAAAGCCCGTCCAGAGCTACAGGAGCTCCGAGGAGGCCTTCTCTGTCCTTGTGGGGGGCATTTATTGGTGTGTTAGCCAGCATGTCCCTATCCTGCACCAGCGGAGGTAGCAGGTTCCTGCTTGCTGACCAGCCAGTTGAGTGAAGAATCAGGAGGGCTGCAAGGGCCTCTTCCAGGGGACAGCCTGTTTCCATGTGACGGATGAGAGCGACAGCGAAGCGTTGCCTTATATGCCATGAGAGACACACGTAATCACTAGGCACATCCTGATTGGCCTGCTTCGTACATAAAAATAACCTTTCTGCCACAATGATCGGAGCTTGGTGTGTTCTCTGGTGTTGGATGCATTCACTGATGCTGCAGGCCAGAAAATCAAATTTGGCGGCGGACATCCAAAAGTACTTATGGTGCTTGTCCTCGTCCATGGCACGCATTTCCTGCACCAACATGCTGAACTGCCTATCTTTATCATTGAGCAGCCGCATGCACCACTTTCTTGCTTTCCACACTTTTCTTTTTTATGTGACTGCGCAAAGTACAGACAAAGGAGCTCTTCTTCTTGCATGGATGTCACCATTTTGATTTGATTAGTAGTGTGCATGCGCGGAGTTTGTCACGCCGATCTACTGTGCATACTGTGAATAAGTTCTCCACAGACTCTGGAAAGTAGTATAAACAGAAGCACTGCGTGGTGTCCCCTGCTGTCTGTGTATGCAGCCACTTGGGAGTATATTTCAGGCTTAACGGTAGAGTAAAGTACACAGCATCTCAGAGTCAGCTGTTGCTTCGCCTCTTTTCACTTTATTATTATTGGACCATGAAGGGTTAATATTTGTCACTTTCTTTTTTGTCCTGCTAATTTTTATTTAATTAACTTTTCTTCTTGATTGTAAAACTCAACTCTCCGGTTTGCGGTGGCTGTTGTATTTCCCACCGGCATGCTTATCGTGGTCTACTACTTCTTTCTCGTTCTTTTTATGTTTTATGGTGGCTGGTAAACAATGAATAGACTCAGTACAGCCCCCCATCCCTATGGAGTGTGTCCTTGGTGTTTTTGCTTTGGTACTTTCAGCCAGCACATCCGGAAACTGGTCGTATCCGACAGCTTAAGAAAAAGTAGGTCCAAAACAAAAGTATGGGTTAGTTTGGTTTATGAGAAAGGATATACTTTTTGTACATTTAAATGTTACATAGTTTTGCTTTAAGGTGGAGCAGCAGTAGTGTGATTAAGTTAAAGGGTATGATTAAAATTTCCACGTCAGCAATGGACTTTCACTTACTGACAGTTAAATACATTTTTTTTTTATTTCAGAGCTCCATGCCCCCTCAATTTGCTGATCTTTATTAACATGCTGTGTGATCCCATATTTGTGCAACAATCATGTTACATCAGAAAAAAGAGAAAAAAAGGTTGATTTAAAGGCACTTAGTTCAGAAACATGAATCATTTGTAAAGGTAAAACTAGTTAGTGCTCCTATGGCACTGTTCTTTTTATAACCTGTGTATGTGTGTTACCTGGTTACTTCTGTTCTGTTTTGGTTTCTGCGTCATGAAGCAATTCACTGGACAGAAAAAAAGGTGAGGGCAGGCCCGGGAGGTGGGACTGGAGGTTTCACAAGTGTTTCTTTGCAGATAAATATTTCACCAGCAGCTTTCTCATACCTTTCAATTATTCGATGTAAAGGATCATCTCTCTCCCGCTCTCTCTTTCTTTTCTTCAATACAAACATTTTTCATTTTTCATCATTATCTCTCTCCCTCTGTCTTTTTCTTCTCTGTTTGCTCAGTGACTCAGTATGTGGGTACATATTTACCCACCACACCACAGTCACAACACTGCATTGACATTTAGGAGCAAGAAATGCAACAGGAACTCATGAAGTCTCTCTAAACACACATTCTCTCTCTCTCTCTCTCTCTCTCTCTCTCTCTCTCTCTCTCTCTCACACACACACACACACACACACACACAGTAAATCTGCACCCCCATGTCTGACTTGCTGCGTCAGACAACACAATCTGAGCCAACATAGGAACTAACTGTAGTTATCCAGTAAATCCTGTCACCCACTCAAACCACCAGACCTGAAGAATCCAAACCACTTTAAACTATCTACTGGTTGGTTGCCCAATGTCTTAGCCGCTGTGTGGGACTGTCAGTCCAATTGCAACACATGCCATTCCTGTTTCTCATCAGTGTAATACTTCTCCCGCAAAACACAAACAGATGGGCAATGACAGCAAGACGAGCAAGAGAAATTGAATGAAAGACAGAGAGATGAGTAATACATTGTTATTCTCTGCTATCAGCAACTACAGTTGAAATTTAGGAAGAGCATGGGAGTAAAGTAGTGAGAGAGAAAAAGAGAGTAAAATGGGTGGGGGTAGAAAAGTGAAAAAGAAGGATAAAGAGTGAGACCTAGACTGAGATAGTCAATGATAAGAGCCTATCACCTTTCATTAAAGAGAAAGAGAGGGGGTTAAATATGGAGGTAAACTGAACATAGTTAGAAAAAGAGTGAATGCCAGAGTGGGATATGGAAAGAAGCTGCTTTAATGAAGAGAGAAAGATTGTAAATAGTCATATATCAAGATTTCCCCTTAATGTTTTAATGGCAACTGGTGGATTATGACATTCTTGGTCAATTATGTCTCCATGGATACAGTTTTGGTATCGAGTATTGTGCAAACTGCTGAAAAATACACACAGTGACGTTATGTGATGTGTGAGTGTGGTGTTTCAGAACACAGTTAGACAGCCATGACACAGAAACGAGGAGCCAGAGAGACACACAGCCCTTTCCCCATGATAACAAACAGAAGGAGAGTGCTACAAAAAACTCTAACATGGGAAATTATTTTATCTCACCCACAATTCTTTTCAGTTCATTTTTAGGTCACAGATTGTAGCAGTAGATATTATGCCATGTGGACGATAAAATTCTCGAGTGATCACTTGAACTTATGTCATCAATTGTTAAAAATTGTTTGTAAAAACTATTTTGGCCATCACAACGACTTTTTTTGCATTGTCTCACAATATGTTTTGCGTTCTCCAGCAATACTTTTGCGTTACCTCACAATACTTTTCTTCTTCCAATCCTTCTGAGCCATATGTCTATTTTCGCTCAGCTGCTCCCAGCACAACGCTTCAGTGTGAAATTCAGTGAGGGGATCCATGTGGACCCATGGCTCAGTATCCAGTACAGTCAGAGCAGCCGTGGATGAAATGTGCAGGGTCTCTCAAGAGCTAAGAAACTCATTGACTATTTATACACAGACACTAATTACAATCAAACAAGTCACAGGTGTGGAAACATACCCCTCATAGCCATTTAAACCTGTGTGTGTCAACTTGTGTGTTTATTATCAGGCCAAACATTCAAGGGTATGTTAATTTTTGTTCAGGGACATTTTGGTGATTTTAGTTATCATTATGATTTAAAAAGGGCAAAGAGCTGTTTCAGTATACTCGTTTCAGTATTTGAATTACCTATTTCTGACCATCATTGTGTGTTTTATGATGCCAACATAATCTTAACAAAGACTAAAAGGTAAATCTTCGTTCAAAAGAGATTCCTAGATGACAAGGCTGAAACAATGTTCTCTAATATTATGAGATCATGTGAGCCATACAGCTGTGACTGCCCTTTAAATGACATGGTTGAAAATTTCAACAACGCATTGTCATCTGCTTCAAATACTCCACAAAAGTTAAAAAGAGGTCAATTGACAGAATCTCCCTTTAGTTAAACAATAACAGTGTTAATGAGATCAAGATAATCTGTTGGGCAACTGAAAGAAAATGGGGGAAAACTAGACTCACAGTTCACTGTAATATATACAAAGAAGCCATGACTGTCTTGTAAAGCAGTACATCTGGCTAGAATTACTCTTCCAAGATGATTACAGAGAATACTGGGAGCTCTAGAGTATTATTCTCCACTATTGACCAGCTACTCAACATTGCCCCAACCCCCTACAGTTCTCTGCATCAAAATGTGAAGAACTTGCATTGTTCTTCAATAACAACATAACTTCAATTAGAACCAGTATTGATGCTGATGTAAACACAGATGATCTCAGCAAATCCTGTAAAAATTATGTGACCATGGGAAAAATAACCTGTATAACATTGAGTGTTGCAAGACTGTCACTGAATGTAACTCCTCCACCTCATGTATTGACCCTGAGCCTACATTTTTTAAGCAGTTGTTTGACAGTGTTTCAAGTTATGTCTGAAGATTATAAATACATCTCTTCAAACAGGAATCTTCCCAGATGCCTTCAAACAGCTGTTGAAAAACCCTTACAGAAACCTTAAAGAAACCCAACCTAGATGGTAATGCACTGACCAGTTATAGGCCAACCTTCCATTCAGTAGTAAGATACTTGAAAAGATAGATTCAGTGCAGTTAAACTCCTTTCTTGCGAGGAGAGGGATATAGAGGGGCCCTCTATCTTTTCTGCAGACAGCGGAACCCCGAGGTCGGAGAACACTGAAGTTAGAGTGACTAGGCTGGAAGCGGGCTGTGATGAGGGAGGGGAAATGGTGAGGAAGGTCCAAGAGATGGACGAAGAACGGGATGTTATAGTTATTGGAGAGGATCCAGCAAAGGGCTTCGGACAAGGTGTCAAAGAGTTTAGGGCTGCTTTTGCAACAGAAAGTGAGCCTGAGAGCAAAGTAATATGTGCCAGCGGACACCAAAAAAATGCCAAAAGTCAGGGTGGATAGGGAGAGCCTTGAAAGCACTAGTGATGTCGGCTTTTGAGAGCCAAGACCCTTTGCCAAAGAGTTTGATAAGGGCAATGGCATGGTTGATGGTGGCATAGTGAAAGGAGAAGTCTTTGCTTGGAATCAAGCTGTTAATGTTGGGGACAGTA
The DNA here is from genome assembly GCF_963924715.1 of Thunnus thynnus. NCBI lineage: Eukaryota > Metazoa > Chordata > Actinopteri > Scombriformes > Scombridae > Thunnus > Thunnus thynnus. The sequence continues at coordinate 34,526,976 of NC_089524.1, read as the reverse complement.
CTGCCGTGTGGTGCCGAGAGATCCACTTCTTCTTGCCAGAGTATTTCCTGGTGGCGAGAGGAAGACAGGAAGAAATTAGGGAAAAGAGGAGAGGGTTTGGTTAGTATTTATGGGATTGCTGGAAGGGGTGCGGTGCTAATGTTCTTTTTTCTTTTCAAGTAAAATAAGGGATGCATTTAAAAATGAAATAATGTGCATCCTAAAGTAAAGTGGAATGATCATATTGGGCTCTTAGATCGTTCCTATTTTCTGTGCCTTCAGTTCAGATTTCAGTCTTTATGTTTTCTCCAAAGATTTGTGATTTGTCTGTAGTGGGACTTCAAAATCATCACCAGCATATGAGACAAACTGGTATTGAACTGCCCATGAAAGTATTTGTTCCGTTTTGCGTGCATAACTACAGTCATTGTGTATTGGACTTGAACTGCTTCCAAAACGCACATGAGCCACACTCAACAATGTACCTTAACGCCTCCTGTGTAGTCACTGAGCTGCCAAACATACTGCTAACACTACGCTTTCTGTCTAGAGACGGGGTAAGAGTGTCCAGTCTTGATTAAAACCGCTGTTTCCACTGTCCATTTTTCTCTTTTTAGAACACTTTTTGACCTGACCTGACTTGTGTCACGTCTCATCTCTGCTCTCTCCCTGACATGTTAGAGTCAGTTGGCAGAGCCCTGAAGCGCCGCCCTGCCCCTGCACAAAGCGGAGTGGCCCATTGTGCACCGGTTTATTCAAAGTTTATTCATATTTAACATATTATATGTCCAAATTGCATCAAATTCGACTGCACTCCCTTTGTTCCCCAGCCATACAGCCCCCAAGTGTGGAGTCGATCAGATGAATGGATCAAAAGATATGCAAAGGACATACAGACACACAGACATACAGAAAGAGATTCTTTCCTTTAGTAGATAGATTACCTAATGATCATAGTTTATTTTTTTCCCTCTTTTATTTTATTACAAATAGGTGCACTGGAAGTGTTCCACAGTGCTCTCCAGTGCTCTCCCTAAACAGCACTCTCTCTCCTACATGTGAATGAAGGAGCAGGCTCAACCAGGAAAGGTGTGTTTTGATGTGTTGTAAGCAACTATTAAAATTCCTATTTTCAAAGCTGACTTAGTTCCCAGCTTTTGCTGAATGTTTTACCTCCAGGGAGTGGGCATAGAATTATGCAATTTGATGTAACTGCTCAAGGTTCCTTCTTTTTCTCATCTCATATATTTTCATTTTTTTACAATCATTGCATTCCTACAAACAAAGTAGAGTCATGTTCATATATGCTTTTACAGACTTTAACATTGTAACTTTGATGTAAAATTTCTATTCTTCTTGCAGGAGAGCCATTGTTTACCCAAGTGTACTCTAAAAGATCCAAACAGTGGGTGTTGAAAAAGTTCAAAAAATTCAAATACCTACACCACAGAGTTCATTGGCATACTCATCCAAAGTGTCATCGACAGACAACAGAACCCAAACATTCCCTACAAGGCACCAACATCATCATTTGCCTCACCCCAGCTTGCACTGCCAGCGAACACTGCACCGATACCCAAAACTTCTAACCCAATTCAAAAACTGCTTCTGAAACAGTGTTACATATGGCCCCTGGGACATCATCTGCCAGGCCCTCTACCTCAAATTCAGCTGCATCTCATCTCTGTAATCAAGCCTCTACAATGCTCAGCCCTTCCACTTCCACTCTGCCAAATTGTAGACTCTGCTACCATTAATTTTACTACACTTTGAGCCATAGTATTTATCAGTTTTGCTATTCAACATTCTGTTTTCGTTGTCTGTTCGCCACTACGCCTGTTCTCTGTTAGATCTAAACCTGCTCAGTATGACAAGTGCCCTGAGATAACTTAGTGTCACTGTTCTCCACACTAATTCTACGATGTTGCTAGAAGTTTACAGTTTGCTTTTATGGAATAAGGCATGTTACACCATGAGTGAAGTTGTGTGCATGGTTAGTTACCTCCCTCCTGAATGAGTGCGAGGGAACACGTGTAGTGTTAATGGTGTGTTCTGTTACTAATAAACAGCATTTTCCTGTAGCAGTGCGGTGTATGGGGCACAGGGACTGCTATAAAGCCCAAAACTATGTCTCCCCTTGAGTTCTTGTCACAGCAAAACCTCCTTCTACATTGGTGTCAGAAGTGGGATACAAGATGGCCGCCTCATTGAGAGAGATAGATTAACTCATCATGCGCCTGCAAGCCATTGAAGGGGCATGACCGAAGCAGAGGAAAGACATGCTTACAGCAAGGGGTCACCGAGGAAAAGACATTGCCAACCTACCTGATGGAGACAATGGCCCCCGGCCAGCAGCAGGACATTGCCACTTGGGGACCCGGCCAAAGATGAAGGCCCCATGTTCACAGGCAACTAGCTCATTCCCACTGATGGTGGCATTGGGAAGCAGCACAACGGCCTCTTCTCACGCAGCAGCAGCCAGCATGTTCCCACCAATGGCAGCAGCTGGAACTAGTGTTTTCCCACCCCCGCACACAGCACTGTTGGGAAATATAATGGGGAAGAACCACCAGAGACTTATCTCATCCAAGTGCAGCTGGCCTCCCAGCTTAATGCCTGGTCAGCAGAAGAGATGGGAGTCCAAGTCACCCTCACTTTGGAGGGAAAAGCCCTGCAGATTCTCACAGACCTACAACTAGAGGAGCAATTCAATTGGCCAGCCATCGAAAGAGCGATACATCACCATTTCAGTCAATGTGCTTATGCTGACGACACCTGAGACAAGCTTGTCACCCACCAAAGAGAAGAGGGAGAGGGGCTGGGTGCCTACGCCATGGATCGCTGCCTTTACACATGGCACAGGTACCTCACCTTTGACTTTGCAACGCAGGAGGAACTTGCCATCACACCAACCCCACAAAGCCCAGCACCCTAGCCACCCTCAAACTAGAGTGGGGTGGCACAATGGAGGAACTGCCACCCGCAACCAACCCTTCCTCCGCCAAGTCACAACTGCGGGTTGGCCGTCTGGGCCAGACACATGGACTGTACCTGAACTGCAACTTTAATGGGATCCCATATGCCATACAGGGTCCACCATCTCTCTGGTCCGCCCCAGAACCCTACCTGGTATGAGTGGCCCAAGACCGTGGGGTTGGAGGCCCACTAAGATTTGTATGACCACAGTCACCGGTGAATGCACCAAGGATGTAAGAGAAAAGATCTCTACAGGTTATCATTGCTAGCCACATTGTTGACCACCAGTTCTGGTTAGCCAACATACAAGACGTCATTGGGCTGGACCTGCTGGGCAAATGGGAGGCCACGGTGGACGTACCCCGAACTATACTCTACCTGGGTTCTGAGGCCTTAGCACTGCACACCACGGGTGAAGAAAGGCTGCGACTTGCCTCCACATCCCCACCACCAGCCAGAGGGTCAGGAGTCACATTGGTGCCACCGACCAGAGGGTCCACCACATCACCACCACCAGCCAGAGGGTCCTCCACTCCATCGCCAGCAGTCAAAGGGTCCACTGCATCACTGCCACCAGCCAGAGGGTCCTCTGCTCCATCACCAGCAGCCAGGGGGTCCATTGCACCCGTGATGCATGCCCCACCCACCTCCGCCCCCATCACCCGCCCTTCGCCAAGTGGGCTGCAGCAGAAGAGAAGGTCAAAGAGATGTTGGAGGCAGGCATCATCATGCCCTCCAGGAGCCCCTGGGCAGCTCTGGCTATCCTGGTCAAGAAGAAGGATGGCACCTGGCATTTCTTCATTGACTACCGCCTCCTCAATGAAGTCATTCACCTGATTTGGTCTGAATATGTCCTTACTCTATGCTCAGACATCCATTTAGCCCGACTGGCTTTGGTTGTTTTTTCCAGTTTCTTTTCGGGATCCTGAAGTATGTTTCCAGTGCTCCCCTGTCCATATGTGGCCCAAAGCTTTGTTGTAACCTTACACACGTTGCGAATTTCGCTGCAGCACAATGACTCAACTTCAGTTTCCATTAGTGCACATTTACTGCACCACCAGTTTTCTCCAGCACGGGGTTGCTCTGTTGTGCCCGCTATCCTCACCGGCTGCTGGTGCCTGATTCTCGGCGACCTCTTCCTCCTCCATATGCCGTAATTGCTCTGCACTGTATTCTGGCTCATATATGTAGCTCTGAATGTCTGATTCCAGCATAACACTATGAGAATCATCTTCTTCCATATCAGGAACAGGCAAACCAGCTCACACATGCATTACCGCCACCTACCGACTGTCCCTGGAGATGGGCATACAAAAAATGCAGAAGTACAATCTGTAGTTCAAACAACAGCCCTCAAGCCAGCAAGTGTCCGCCAGATGATACAAAATGTGTCATCTGGCGGACATTTGCCAGCAAATGAACGGGGAGCTGCGGGTACAGGCAACATGGAGGAAAGCTAAACATTGTTCATTTCTCTCTCTCTCAGAGAGAGAAAGAGAGAGAGAGATGTATGAGAGAGTATGGCTATAAATTAGTTTTAACTGTTACCAACAGTGCATAACCACTCTTCACTCTAATCTGTTTCTATGATGATCAATAATTTAATAATACAGATATTTCAAACAATAATTTACAATCATTTAGCGAGCGCTTTATTAGGAACACCTGTGCAATCTAATGCAATCCAATAAACCAGCTCTGCCATAAATTCTACTTTTACGAAGCTTATACATTTTCAGTTCTGGTTGACATTGTCAGAAAGGAGAAATATTAGGAACAATTTGTAATATAATGCACTCCAGTGCACCACCACCACCCACTACGACCTCAATAATAAACATAAAGTAGCATTATCACCTGTATGACAATGTCAACAACAACTGAAAATTTATAATATGAGACTGATTAACCCCTTTTTCGCTGGCGATATGCCTCTGGGACCAACTCATATGCCTTCAATACAGAAGCCTTAACTGATTTATAAGTTAGATTACCACTGTTTAAAGATGCATACACCTCCTTTGCTTTTCCTGACAACAAGCATTGCAGCAGCAAAGTCAGCTCAGAGTCTGACCAGCTCCTCGCCTCCGCAATCTGCTCAAACAGAGAAAAGAGCACATCAGGATCCTTCTCATTGAACTTTGGCAAGAGACACAGATTTTCTTTGACTAACCCCAACTTAACAGTCTGCAACTCTAACTTTGCCTGCTCTGTCTCACAAGGCAACCGCTCAATAGCCACTAGCTTATCCATCTCAATCCTTTGCCTTTCTAGTTCCAACTTTTGTTTCTCTTTTTCATGAGACAACTGTAATAAAAGCAATTCCTTCTGCTGCTCAAAGGTTAAGCTACCTGATGGACCTGCCAATGCCTGAGCTGCCAGTGACTGACCAGATCCCTCTTGCTTAGCAACCAGCACCCCTTTCTCAACCAGATGTAGTTTAACCATATCCTTTATATTCCCTTTACACTGTCTATCACCAAGACCACTTAGATCCACATCATACTCTTCTGCATTTTTCAAAAGCTGATCTTTAGTGCAACGATCCAGCAACTCCTCACATGGGGCAGCAACAAAATCCTCTATTCCTGCAATAATAGACTAGGTCTAAAGGCCCGCAGAACAAAAAAAAAAAACACACAACTGAACTAACGGACAGTGTTGCCAAGGTCATCTAGTGCACAAAAAGAGACAACAACAATGTCCTCAAACCAATGTGGAAGTCCCCCTCCATCTAGGCTGCCTATCCCAAACTTATCTATCTTACTGCCCCTAGTCTTCATGCAGATTAGCAGTGGGCTATTTAAACACTCAACCCAGTAGCCTGGTTAAGTCCCCAGCAAGCTGGTTACTCACCTGACAGCTCTGGATGTGTCCCCAAGACAACTGTTCTGATCACACACCACACAAAAATAACAAATTAAAAAAACAAACCAACAAGCCCAAATGGACCACATTGCTATGCCTACACAGGGGAAACTCCACAAAAGCCAAACCTAACACACTAGAGGACCATGCAACCACTGCTGATAGCTCACACCTGCCCACTCATGTCAACACATGAGTTACTGCAGGACCAGACTCCCCTGACTCAAACAACTACTAAACCAAATTAAACAACCAAACCAAACAACCAAATCAATTTTCCTCTCCAAAATGCATCTCCCAAACCAAACCTTACATCAGAAGGGCACCAAACAACGGCCCCAAACAAATCAGATTCAAATTAGACGAGCCCCCACTTATCACAAACGGGGCCACACGGCCATGACAAAGAAGGGAAATGCACACAACAAAGCCAATTAACAACCAATTTATTAAATTAAAGCTACAAGCAGCGTTGGTCGGGACCTCGCACTTTGGCCCGTCAGGATCAGATCATTTTGCTTTTTAAAAATGAGGGATATTTCTTAAAAGTGTGGTGTGCTTTTATTTTGACAGTTTGATTGACATGTGTACTGTCAGGTATGTAGAGACAATAAGTAACTGCAGCTAGACACAGAAAAATACTCATATATTTGAATGGAGAGTGTGAGTGAACCCACACCTTTTTGAACATTTACTGCTTCCACATAGTTTTAGATACAGACTTCATTTGAACTTTAAATGAGTCATGAGACTTTGACGTACAAATCTTGTCTACATGTTTTTTCTATCTTTTACTGTTTTTGAGATATTAGAGTGTGACTTTTAAAGTCTTTTCTTGCTCCTCCTGTGATTTTATAATGAGTGTGTATTACGGAATGTTTCACAGCACTGAGGGAGTGACATCACCAGGAGCAGTTGGAGAGGAGGATTTTAGATTATGCTTCTTGTGAAATCTCCTCATAAATCCCATTACTTTGGCCAAATCTTACATTAAAAATCATATTTTGGTAGGGAATTTTGTGGCGAATCCATTGATACAGGTTTGAAAGTGGTCAGACTTATAGTTTAGACATCAGAAGCCTCTGTTTGACACAAAGTTCATGCCTCCCCATTATTTTACATTGTAAGGGTGATGTGGCACTGCAAATTTGAGAGCTTATAAAATCTAAACGGTTCAAGTTATTGCAAAGTTTTTCACAACTTTTTTTCAGCATAGTGTCATAAGTCATCTATTAGAGTTTGAAGCCGATACCATTAATGCCCTCGGAGGAGATAGCGTTTGTTTTGGGGCCAAAATTGGGGAAAAGTCTTATTTTGAAAGGCTAATAATAGTTATTCATTACCAAGTAGTGTAGAACTTTCACCAGGACTGTGCTGTTTTCTCTGACCCTTTGGCTTAAATGTTTTGCCCTGTTTCCTTCCATCCTTGTTTCATTCCTTCCTTTTTTCCTTGTTCCCTTATGTCCTTCCTTCGTTCTTTCAATCTTTGTTCCCTTCCTCTTTCCTTGTTTCCCATTTTCCTTCAATGTTTCCCTCCTTGTTTCCTTCCTTCCTTGTTTTCTTGTTGCCTTCCTTCCTCTCAGGTTAAATGCTAATGTGTACGATTAAGTACAGATAAAAGTTATGGTGCCTGATGTTTCATGATGGGCTTCAGTGGATATGGAATGTCACATAGTGTACCACTGCTTCACCTCACACACACATTCACACGCAAGCTCAAACACAAGTGCCTTGTACAACGACCTGTCTGTTCAAACAGGTATAAACAGGTCTCTGCACAGCAGTAATGTAAGGATAAATAAAGATGATCAATCTGCTGCATGCCTTTACATCATGCACACTGAAGGAAGCTGTCCAGGTGGCTAGTAGCAGTGTAAATTTATCATAGTTTGATATCAGTCTCAGTTAGGGGGAAATTTGTAGTTTTACAATTTGTCCAGTCAAGAAATGTTTGTAAGTTCCTCAAATTCTGGTTTGATACAACTTGGCTCAAATTTTTGTCAGCCTGATCCAGAAGACATACAAAATAAAAGCAAGCATTTGCTTTTATGCCACTTTTTAAATTATGCAATTTGGGGGTTCTTATACGCCATTATTAGATTGTGGCAGTACAGATATGAGATATAAGTGAGAGAGAGGGAGCTAGACATGAACCAGAGATGTTGGTATTCATGGTCGTCATCTTAACCCCTGCACAAGGGGTCAGCAATTAGGTTTAACCATAGGTCAGTTTTGTTTATCTATTTTCATTTATCTGGGGTTTCATTTAACTGTATCTGAGGTTGTATCTGCAAAGTTGTGGAATTCACAGATTAAATTTCAGTTTCTGGTAGGTTTATTGTACTTTCAGCACCATTCACTGTTCAAATGGCATGGTGCAAACAGTTAATGCCTCTCCTTGTGTGTGGGCATTATTAGTATATTACAATAATTGGGATTGATAGGAGCTTTGTGTTTAGTTTGTTATCTACAGTAGATTTGTGAAGAATTATGTAAAAATTTTCATGTTAAGTATGACAGTGAAAACTTTATATTTTTACTACAACTCCAGGTTTGGCCCATGGGCCACTATTTTCCTACCACTGCCCTACACCATTAGGGTGCCCTGTATCTGTTGTATTCTGGAGCACTTGGATTAGTCAAACATCATGAAACATCAGTAAGGAGAGAGAAAAGACCACATTTTCACTAACATCAGATCTCTTTATCCCTCCCTTTAAACATAAGTGAGCTCAGCTCCTTATCTCCTATCTACTGGAACTGAAAGGTCAATATTGACAGAGTCAGTAAGTGTGTGTGTGTGTACGTGTGAATGTACAGTAATTCACCCTCCAATAGAAGCTGAACTGAGTTGCTCAACACTGAAGCAGACAAAGGCATCAGTCAGATAGACGGACCTCACACAGGAGAGGAAACAGAGGCACAGAGAGATCCTGGAAACACACACACACACACATACACACTGCCTTCTGCATTTGCAGATAGTGTGGAGTAAGATTAGGCAACCCTTCAAATTAAACATTTAAATTGCAGCTCCCTCATGTCTGTAATTGCAGTCCAGACATTAGATAAAAACAAAACACATCATGGACAACACTATCAACTGTGGAGTGGAAACTATGCAACTGATGTCATTTTCTAGGTTTTAGTAATTGTTTCTTTTAGTGTATAGGCTCACAAACATGTTGTTTGTGAGCCTATACACGTTATTAAAAACACACAATAAATGAACAATGGTGTGATTAATTTTGTGGCACCCGTGGACCGTCCTCAAGGCACCCCACTACAAGCAGTAGGAACCACTGCTCTACACTGGCTGGGCAAAGGGGGTAACTCCCCCAGGTCCCCAGAACTTCCAGGTATCTAGTTTTAAAGGACACATGCGTAATTTTTCAAGCCCCTCTTAAAACATATATGAACATGTTTACACAAGTCACTGTTATTGTTTCTCTTGTTAATACTGGCTATGAAGAGATGTCTTCTACTGTAAATAAATGGACACATTTCCCTTTTTGTATTACTATTCCTCCACCACTCAGCAAGTAAACACTGTCCTGGGAAACACAAAGGGCCCTATTTTAACAAACGAAAACGCATGGTGCAAGTGCATTTAGGGTGTGTCTAAATCCACTTTTGCTATTTGAACGGAGGAAAAAATGGTCGATGCATCAGGCGCATGGTTCAAAGGGGTTGTCCTTAATCTCACGGGTGTGTTCTCGCCGTATCATGCAATAAACCAATCAGTGTCATCTCCCATTCCCAGGTGTGCTTGCACCTTGGCGGATTGCTATTACAATGGCGCATTTGCCAAGTAATAAGAGGAAACGGATCTGCTTGTGCGCAAAGTGAAAGCGCACAATCCAACGAGCACACTGGTCCCTGCTGCTCCAAAACCCTCCCGTGGCCAGTCCCAGACCACCAGTTTATGATCCTGTTCATTAATTTGTTGCGAATGTATTTACATTTGTTTTTTGAAAAGGTTTTTTTTTTTAATTACAACTTTGGTTTCTTTAAAATCATTTTGTTCAGTCATGGAGTAACAGGCCAAATCAGCAGGGTTTTAATTGCTGAAAGTATGGAAACCGGATCACTGTACTCTCAAAAATGTTAAAGAATATTTGTTAAATATTGTTCAAAAATTAAATATTTAATTTTAATCATGTAAAGAATCATCAACACAGTTGTCAGGACTTGATCAGCTCTCCAAGGTGCTGATCCTGCTGCTGGCGGCAGCTAGAAGCTGTCCAGATTTATTTCCTTCTTTAGTTTAATCATTGTTTTCACCTTATTTATTTCCTCATGTGTTCCTCAAGTCATCATGTATTGATGCAGCAGGAAAGTCGATCTGTGTCTGATCTGTTGTAGTCTGTTTAAATACCTACGTGTATTACCACGATTTGGTCAAATAATAAGACAATTTTATCCCTCATTACTGTGATTAGTTAATTCTGATAAATATTATGACTAAGCATTATGACATGTATTTTTTAAACTATGTTGATGTACACAATAATAATTGTTCACATTATAATCCTTTTATTTGTAATCTTTTGCAGATTACTGTACATTACTGCATGTCCTGTGTGTGTAACAAGCAGGGTGTACGTTGTGTAGGCGCATATTACTATCTTGATAATGCACCCTTAAAATAACAATGAAAAACTGCGCCATTGACTTTAGACCAGGTTTTTGTCGGTCACGCAATCGCTCTCTGCTGCCTCAAGATAGCAATGCACCAACAATGCCCATGGGCGCTCTGATGGGTGCAAGTGCATGGACGGGAGTGGATGGGAAAATGACAACTGCATTGGTCATGAACCAACAAAGACACTTGCGTTGCGCTTGGCGCCACTTTGCACTGGGCGTAAGATAGGGCTAAAAGAGTCTTGTACCAAAAACTGTACTACACTGTACCTTTGGAAGATTTGTCTATGAAGATTGTTGAAGCTTCATATTAGCTTCAGCTGAGCAAGTACTCAAGGAATATCCTGCACAAAAATGAGAAATAAATGACTAAAGCAACATTAAGTACTTGAAGAGGCGTGCCATATTAAACATGGCTTCTCATTGTGATCCATTTGCTGTCAAACACCTGCATTCACTCAGTAATCAGGATTGGGTGACACCCCCTGCCAAGTTCATAAAATGATTGCCTGTTGTTTGTTCACCCCTGTACCTGATGAAGACCTTTATGGTCGAAACTGGTTGTTTTTTTAATTGTAAGTAGCCATGTTGAATAAAGGCTTTTTAACTTTTTTTTTTTCCATTTTCCATCCATTTTCCGTTTTTCCATTCCTGCTCCATGCATGAGTGCCTGAAGTTTGTTTTTTTTCTTCCTATGTGGTGACCCTTATCTTCAAGAGCACCTGCATTTTTCTTGAGTTTTATGTGATCAAGACAGTCTTCGAGCACACCACTACCTCTTTTTCACAAGTAGCTAATTTTTGCTCTGGGACACTCAGGCAGGTTAATCTGGCCATGTTCATAAGGTATTACTTGAACTACTCCTGAACTTCTGTGTTTGGTCACTGACTCTGTCTTTACTCTGCTGTATATCTCTATAGTTAATGTCCTTAGCAGACCCTCACACTGACACATCACATCATCTCATGTTGACAGATAGAATAGATGGGGTTTTCATAGTTAATTGCCTGTCAATAGTGTCTTGTGTACACATGAAGGACTTGAGCTGCATACAGTTATCCTTGAATTGTGCCGCATGCATGTCTTAGTGGGGGATCTTACGGTGGCTCTGAGTGTGAAAACACAACATTTCACAAAACACGACGACATTTCACAAAACACGAAAACATTTCACAAAACACAACATTTCACAAAATACAACATTTCACAAAACACAATGGCATTTCACAAAACACAACATTTCACAAAACAAACGACATTTCAGATTACGGAACGACATTTTAGATTACGGAAGGGTTTGGACAACACTCGTTTGTGATTGGACAGAACTGGCGTGTCTGCTTTGAGTGACAGGTGGGTCAGGTTCCTCTGGCTGGCTAGCCGTACAATGAATCAGCTCTGACTGCAGCTGTTGTTCCTGTGTCTTTTGGTGACCTTTATATAATGCCAGTATCGGACTGCACAGGATGCAACTTGCTGTGTGTTAGACTGTAGACTGCCTGAGAGGTTCATCACCTCACTGTCTTTCGGTAAGTGGAGTTCTAGTAAAATGTTATCTTGCATGCTAGTACAAACAGGAATACACCTTGTTATTAGCATAGCTCGTTAGTTAGCAAATTAGCCTGCCAACCATTAAAATCAATTCTACAGTTCTCCAGATGCACGCTACTGGCAAGTCTGCAGGTACAGTTTTGATGTTGCAGAATGTCATAGGATCATAGCGTTTTTTTTCGACTTGTTACCAGAATATTGGAAACAGTGCAGGTTCAGTTTTGATGCATCGTCAATTGGCGTCTATCGGCGGTGGTGCTGTACCATTCGTCAATCGATGCACGTAGAGCACCACATGCTGTCCTCGGTGCTGAAACATTTGAATGCGACTGGCAACGTTTTCTTCTTTTGTTATTCAGAACAAGCTTGTCTGACAAAGTGGCTTCACTGGATGTTTTCTTATAAATAGGCTTGCTTGGCTCAACAAGTGACAATTTGTGTTTATGGAAAGGAAAGGATATATCACCTATTTTACAGTTGTGAATTTTAAAATGACTTTATCAGAAGGGCTCCTTGAGAATGTTCAGCCCCCTCTGTGCTAAGAGTCTTGCTCCGCCCCTGCTACAGAATGATCCACATTAATACTAACAGTCTCAAAAATGCACAGTTCTCTTAAAATGTTTAGTAATGTTTCAGTGTTAAAGTATTTTTGAAAACCAGGTAATGTTTGACATACTTTCACATACTGTGTTAGAAAGAGGTTGTGTGCTCATCCAGTCTTATATTTAGACCAGGTGAAGGACAGCAGATTCAGTAAAGGGAAAAGAGTATCCATACAGTGGATTATAGCTCCTTACCTGTGTCTTATTGAGACCTTACCAGGTCTCAATAAGACACATATATTGTCAAAATGAACAAGTAGTTGCTAAAACTCTTATCATAGAAATCACAAGAAAAGGACACATGGAAAATATTTAAACATATTTAAAGCTACATAAATCTGTTTTACAGGCACACGTGGGATGAATTCTACAGCAAGCAGAGAAACACACATCTGGCATATTATGACCTTAAGAAGTTGATTTAGCTAATTATTTTTAAGTCATGTTTCTGACTACGTCCAGTATTCACTCGGAGTGGGGGTGCTGAAGATGCTGCAGCATCCTGTATAATTAGGAATTTTGAGAATCATTAGTTTATAATCAAAAAAGTTGAACTTATATATGTATACCCCCCAATGGCTTTTCACAGCCAACAGAACAGAGCCTGTACATTTACAGTAATACACAGTAAAGAGGATATTACCTCAGTTTCTTCCAACACACACTGACACACAGGGTGAATGAAAGCAAGCACACAAGGCCAAATACAAAATAATTTATGCAGTCTCCTATTTTTGGAGGAGAAAGAGGGAGAAAAAGGAGCTGTGTGTATACATTCCTGGGAACACTGCGGCAGACGGAGGAAGTTGTATTGTATGAGGAGCAGAGTAACCTGCCTGTTTTAACTCCACGGCGTTACTGTGGCCTGAGCTCACTGCCTCCCTCCAAGAACAATGACACCACGTCACCCTGACACACTAAAGTGTGAGAACTATGGGTTTGTGTGTAGAGGTTTGATCATATTTCTCTGAACTGTGTGTTCCCTGCTTTGCTGGCCCAGTTCTGTGTGAGTTTGAACAATAAGCTATAGCTAACAGGAAGTCAGGCCATCACCATGGGACAACAACAGAGGGACACAGTGTACATGCACAGGGAAATACTCACATTTTAATGCTTAATTTTCAAAGTTTATACAATAACTCTCAGCTAACATTTAGCCCAAATTTATCCATGGAAGCTGAACTGATCTTTTTTTCAGAAACAGCTCCATTCACCATAATACTGGGAGCTGCCCAGTACACTCATTCACCAAAGGTGTTTGCTCACTTTTTCAGAAAGACAGTATGTCTGCGACTATGTCTATGTGCTTACTGAAACATAACACAACTTCTCTGTTTTGCAATTTAAAATGAATGAACAAAGATGTAGAACAAAGGTTACAATATTATAACCTTAATTCCATAAATGCAGATAGAGCCCTCCATTGGACTCTATGGGTAATACTCTCTTCCAATCACACACAGGCAATCGCCCACTGAAATTTGCATGTATGTAGCCAGCCAATCAAGATGTGTCTACCAATTACGTGGGCCTCACACCGTATAAAAGGCAGCGTCTTGCTGCTGCTCTCATCCCGACACCACTTCAGCAGACAGTGTGGGCGCAACAGGGTCCATAGGTAGAGGGCTCAATCTGTGCTTATAAAACTGGGGTTATAATGTCATAACCATTGCTCTATCTCACACAGACTCTTCTGCCCTCTACTGGACTCTATGGGTGCAGTAGGTGGAGCCTGTTGAATGTTCATCCTGCTGCAACATGTCATCAGACTGCCTCCCTGAGCCCAAACGGATATAGGTCAGTCGCCACAGCCCAACTAGTACTATATAATCCAAGTCGCTTGAGCCAAGCAGTAGGGGGCCCAACCAAGCTCAGTTAACATGAACATGAAATTGGGTGTAACCATGGCCTAACCTCATAGGGGTCACAAATCATACAACCCTGCACACCTCATTCCCTGAGTCATCTTGGATCACAGGAGAATGCAGGTGTATATTGCCCGGGCCACCATTTTCACAAGACCTGAGTCACTCCTATGAGTACAGACCTTGAAAAGGAGCCTGTCATATCCAAGAGATAGAACTTTATGAACGGACAAAGCATAGACCAAGACACTGACGTACATATGTCCTCAACACTCACCCTAGTGAATAAGGCTGTTGATGCTGTGGAATGCGCTTGGACCATGATGGGTGAGTCCTTACCTGCCTGCCTGTAGGCTTGGAAGATGTACTCACCAAGCCAACCAGCTACGTGTTTTTTTCCCAACATAACATGCCAATGTATGTACTGGGCACAATAGATGCAGTTTTGCCTCACGGGTGTCCCCATGGAGTGGAGGATAAAACGCCCCTAGCTGAATAGTTCTTGACCTGAATAAACTCCTAATATTCTTGTGAACACAGTAACACTGCTGTGATCACCACGAAGCAGCTAACAGCGGGGGTGAACTGACGGGGCACACAACTCACACAACTCACTAAGCTGAAGTCAGTACAAGAAGTAAAGCTGTCTTGAATGACAATGCATCCAGAAAGGAGCACTCCAGAGGCTCATAGAAATCACTCACTAGAGCCTCGAGCACCAACGGTAGCTCCCACTGGGGGACAGAGGCACGTTGCACTGGATACTGTCTCCTAACCCCCTGTAACAAATGTTTCATAAGGGGGTGGGCAAAGACAGGTGTGTCGCCAAACTCCTCATGACAGGAGGAAACAGTTGCTGCATACACTTTAATGCATACACTTTAAATCAGTGGCATGAGACAGCCCCTTTTCCACCAGATATTGTTGAAAGGAGAGAATCTCTCCCACTGTACATGTCAGGGGGTCTAGTCTCCTTTCCTCGCACCAGCGCTGCGAACACCACTATGTAGGTGGCTCGACCGAGCCATGTCCCCTGCACTGAAGGAGGAATGTTCACCATGCGGTACTTGTGCCTCTTGGGATCCAAGCACAGGCTGGTGAACCACCTGTGCAGATGGCACATTTGCAGGAGCCCTAGTGGAACCACTGGATGGCCCTTTGCCATGAGCCCCAACACCTGCATGACAATCAAACTGTCATCGCTGCTATCCGCCGTAGTCTGAGAACTGCCTGCTGCAGGGCCATCTGTCTGGGTTCCAACAGAACGGCCCACAGACTGACCGAGTCGAGCATGACTCCCAGGTACTCTGCCTGCTAGGGTGCCTGGGGTGTGTTCTTCTTCCAGTTGATGGCGAAACCTAACTCGGTTAGGTGCAGCACCAACTTGGCTGTGTGGAAAATGGCCCATTCCTTGGACCTCTGCATTACGCGGCCTCTGTGAGCATTTGGATGAAGCAGGCTGGGCTGCTATCACAGCGTCACAAAGGGCCACAGAGGCGGAAGAGGGGATGGAGGAGGATTTTGCTCTTTGGTGGAAAAGGTCATTTGTTTTTATGAAAACGTTTTCAACACACAGTGAGTTTTTCAACTTGGCATGGGCCACTCTGCAGTCGCAAGAGGGCCGGTGCTGCAGTGTCTCCATCGAGGTGGTCTGGGAAGAGGCTGACGCAGCGGGGGCTGTTAGTGCTCTGCCACCAGGACAGCCTGTCTCTGCGTGGCCCTGCACTCTCAAGAAGAAAATCAGTCCCACAACTGGTGACTTCGTTTTCAACGGCTCCTTCCAGGACGCTTCAACACACTGCCAAATGTCCAGAAGAGGAGGCAAAATGAGGTTGAGCTGTATGAGCCTTCACATAGCCAGCTAACTGGATTGGGCAGGAAAGGCAGGGGCAGTGAGAGCCCTACACACTCCGCCGACATGGCCATAACCTCCAGGAAATCACGGCAAACTGAAGTCGGAGGTGGATTTCCACTCTTAGTGAAGATGCCGACACAGACAGAAACACAGAGGTTGTCGTCATTGTCCATCGGCGAAGCCACAGAGACAGCCTCAGCCGAGGCGTCCGATGGCGACTGCAGCAGCATTGCACTGATTGAAGTGGGGGACTCAACATCAACGTGGGGATCTATCTCAAGCCCCGGGTTGCTCATGAGGCAGCACAGCAAGATGTCACACAGCAGAAAATGGTCCCACCATTGCTAGCACAGAATTACAGGAAATTCTCCACAGTAAACACAGGGTGGTGGCTGCATCATACCACTCTTTGCGTGGTGCCATCTGAGACACTCGAAGCAGAAGAAATGCCCATCAGCAGCAGCAATGAGGCCAGGGCATGACAGACAGGAAGGAGCTTGCTGGAGCGGCGACTCCATCAGTAGAGAGGTAAGATCAGAGCAGATTCACCATCGCAGCAGCAAGACCCTGTCTTTCATACTGTGTGAGGCCCACGTAATTGGTAGATGCATCCTGAGCCTCCAGCTACGTACATGCAAATTTCAGTGGGCGATTGCTTGCGTGTGATTGGAGTAGAGTATTGCCCATAGAGTCCAGAGCTTGTGTGAGATAGAACTTGAGTTCTTAACATTTTTGTATCATGTTTACCAATGTGCTCTAGCTCTGTGTTTGTAGCTATATGTGATACACACATAAGGCCTGTATAGAGCCACTGTGTGTTTGTTTGTTCAAATGTCTCCACATGTATAATTTACCACGCCTTAGCAGCTGTGAGTTTTCCACTGGAACTGCTCAGTGATTAGCAGTGAAACAATGGATGTACATGCAGTTTGTGCTGTAGAGTGTGGCTGTGTATACAACATATGTGTGCATAAGATAAATGCATATTGGAGTGTCTTTTTTCATGGCTGTGTGTGCTGGAGACAGACCACTGGGATGTGCAAAGCTGGTAGTAACAAGACTGAAAGATGGAGTTGATTAAAAAAAAAAAGAGCTATATGGGTTGTCCCTCTGCAAGCCATTTCAGCTACTGATATCATGAACCAAATCTCAGTTCACCATCAGCCTACAGACTAACTCATATTTACCTGCAGCAAACAGTTGCTCCATCAGCTGAGAATAAGAAAATGTGTCCACTCAAACTTAAATATGAAATTTGTTGTTAATGATGCCTAATATATTGTATGTCATGAAGGCAACAGTATGTGTTCAGCACGTCTGTATGAAAAATGAAAACAGTATGCAGTACCAGCTCTAGCCTACATGGTACTACCCAATTTGTCATATCAGGTTATATTTAAGTTCACAATAACTTCCTCTATGAACACTATGCTGACACTACCATAAAACGAGAACTCCCTATATCCTACTGACAGACAGAATTTATTTTGATTATGCAGAGGAAAGGGTTTGGAGATTTGCTTAAAATAAAAAGTCAAACACTATGTAACATTTACATTTGGCAGACGCTTTTATCCAAAGCAACTTGCAAGCAAGGCAAGACAATCAAGCATTAGAGAACAGTGTCTCAAAAAGATCCATGGCACAAATTCACAAGTAGCTGACCAAATACAAGTGCAATGAGAAAGAGCACTAGACAGAAGGTTGTTGTTTTTTCAAATTAAAGTAAGAAACAACTGGAAGTAAACAAGTGCATAAGAAATACCATAAACAACAAGGAAGTAGTGCAACAAGTGCTGAAAGGTTAAAGGGCTCAAGTGTTGCGGTGCTCATGGAAGAGAGTTTTTCTTGAATGCACCAAGGGAGTCAGCAGACCGTGTGGAGCAAACAAGAAGAGTCTGGATCGTGATTTCATTCCAGGCAGTGATGGTATTACCAGACGCTGTTCATTTGCAGATCAACTATATAAATAACTGTTAACTGTTAGACCCTGTTGTGTCTGAGGTTTTAAATAATTGATGAAGGTATCTATGCTGTGAGACACACTGTGTATAAAAAAACTGGAGACTGAAGATGCAACACATATTCCTACAGTCATGGCTACAGGTATTTAACTGAAAAAGAACTGCAAACAGCAAAAAACACATTCTGCAAACAGCAAAAAAAAAAATACAGTATTAAGAATCAGTCAGAGGACTATGAGGTTTTTTTCTTGTGCCAGCCTGAAGAGGTCATGAGGGCACGTCTCTCATTGTGGGCGCCTTCAGCACCCAGGAAGATTCAAAGGATTGGTTTCCAGCCTTTATTTGCTCCTGCAGAAGACAGTGTGACACAAATGAATTGCCTTCTGGTCTCTCCTGCACATCTGCTCCATCAGCAATGCTAATTACATTAATTGGGCATTACAGTATTTACACAGGTCAACACAATATTCCTTATACAAGGAAATTTCTAACCAAGAGAAATTAAAATTGACTGGAAACATTTTTTTCTTTGTTCTAAATGATCATAAAGTCTTAACTTGCTCCTTTTCAAAACTTAATTTCAACCATGAAAAACAATATACAAGAGGACAAAGAGTGCCACCAGGAGGGCAAAGTAAAAAGGTGCGTGGGGTTGGTTGATTAAAGAGAGACAACGACAATTATAACATTTTAAAAAAAAGGAGAACGCATACCTGCAGAAGACAGTGTTACACACAGGAATTGCCTCCTGGTCTCTCCTGCAGATCTGCTCCTAAACAGCAAATGCAAAATAACAGAATTTACACTATGAAATGGATGCTAAAATCTCTGCAGCACTATGTTGGTTACATGACGCAGGGTGGACTGCCATAATACAAATGGCGCCAAGAAAGTTAAATGAAAACATCTACAAAACTTATATTCAACAGAATCATTAAATGATAAAATTCTCAAATAAGAATTGGAAATAAGAATTATTTCCAAGAGTGCCTTTTTAACTCTGTTACATTGGCACCCCTAGCATGAATCAAATTGGATTGGAATTGGAATCAAATATCACAAAAATATATATGAAAGAACTAGTTCACTTCTTGTGTCATTTCATGCTTTGTATAATATTCCTGTAATATCCCTCTGGTGACTCAGAACATACCTTGTATGGTTTAGTGACTTTAAAATGATTTTTATAGCCTTTTTTATAGCCTTTATAATATTCTAAATTATGCCCAATACTATTTGTCTGTCTGTATTGCATTTTTTAACTAGCAACTTTATCCACATTTACCTTAGTCTTAATTTATTATATAGTAACATACATTCTGTGGTTACTAAATATTTCTCTTACATCAGACATCTGTATAATGGTATTCAATTCAGTTTTATTTATATTTTTATAATTTTTATTTATATAGGGCCAATCATAACAGTTATTTCAGGGTACTTTTCACATAGAGTATGTCTAGACAGTATTCTTTTAATTTACAGAGACCCAACATTCCCCTATGAGCAAGCACTTAGAGACAGCAGCAAGGAAAAACTCCCCTTTAACAGGAAGAAACCTAAAGCAGAACTGGGCTCTAGGTGGGCGGCCATCTGCCTTGACCAGTTGGGGGAAGGATACAGAGAAGCATAACAACAACAACAATAATAACAACAATAACAATGATAATGATAGTAGAGATATCATAAGTAATAATAAAAATTAAAAAAAGCAGTCATGGGAGTCGAGGCAGGACACCCACAAGACCATGCCGTCCATAGCCTGGATTCTGGATTTTACAGGAAGCCAATTCAGGGGGTCGAAGTCCCTCACCCTGTCAGATGAGAAAGCACAAAAACTCCAGGGTAGAAGCCAAGTTATTAACATGCATTAATGGTACTTCAATGCATTCAGATGGAGAGAGGGAGGAGGAGAGAGGAGCTCAGTGCATCATGGGAAGTCCCTCAGCAGTCTAGGCCTACAGCAGCATAACTAAGGGCTGATCCAAGGCGAGCCTGGCTGGCCCTAACTATAAGCTTTACCAAAAAGGAAAGTTTTAAGCCTACTCTTGAATATAGAGAGGGTGTCTGCTCCCTGGACTGAATGTTTAAGATGGTTCCACAGGAGAGGAGCCTGATAGCTGAAGGCTCTGCCTCCAATTTTAATTTTGGAGAAGGGCATCCCCATGGCCGAGGACCAGACCCCAGTCCCTGGGGTTTCCTGCGGATGAGAAAGTACAAAGAACTCCGAGGAAGAAGTCAAGTTAGTAACATGCAGTAATGGTATATGAATACATACAGATGGAGAAGAGGAGAGAGGAGCTCAGTGCATCA
Organism: Thunnus thynnus; assembly: GCF_963924715.1. Classification (NCBI taxonomy): domain Eukaryota; kingdom Metazoa; phylum Chordata; class Actinopteri; order Scombriformes; family Scombridae; genus Thunnus; species Thunnus thynnus. The sequence continues at coordinate 34,506,359 of NC_089524.1, read as the reverse complement.
TGGGAAGTCCCCCGGCAGTCTAGGCCTATAGCAGCATAACTAATCCAAGGCAAGCTTGGTCGGTCCTAAGTATAAGAATTATCAAAAAGGAAAGTTTTAAGCCTACTCTTAAACGTAGAGAGGGTGTCTGCCCCCTGGACCGAATCTGGAAGATGGTTCCACAGGAGAGGAGCCTGATAGCTGAAGGCTCTGCCTCCCATTCTACTTTTGGAGACTGTAGGAACCACAAGTAAGCCTGCATTCTGGGAGCGCAGTGTTCTAGGCGGATAATAGGGTACTATGAGTGCTTCAAAATATGATGGTGCCTGACCCTTTTCCTGAGGTGAGGAAAAGGATTTTTAACTCTACTCTGAATTTTACAGGAAGCCAATACAGCAAAGCTAAAATGGGAGAAATATGATCCCTTTTCCTAGTGTGGCAAAGCGCTGTGGGTTAAATATAGTTGCGTCAATCAATGATCCCCAACTACGCCACCTGGGGGAATTTCGCCCCCAGGACATTCAAATTAAGTGCTCACCTCCTGAGCTTAACAGGACACACAGGGTCGAATAAAACACTGGAAGAGAGTTTGTGATTCCACAATAAAAAAAAAAATTATTAACAGTAAATGTGCAGTAAGTATATTAAAAAAAACATTCAATCTTTTACACAAATATCAAAATGTATTAAGTAAAAATTATTGCACAATCCCAATGGCCTACTAGCGTTAATTGCCTGATACTACCAGGAGCAAGGGGGATCCCAATCACAGGGAAAACTGGACGAGAGAAGGGGAGGAAGCAAATAAATAAACCACCCGCATGTGTTCACAAAAACCCAAACCACACGGTACCGTTCACCAGCACAGCAGAACGTGAGGGGACCACCACCAGGGGGAAAAGATCTTGTCGGCCCGGCCTAAGCCCACATATAATATGAGCCGACCAACCGTGCACCGCAACAGGTCGGAGCAAAACTGAAAAAATTAAAATTAAAAAAAAAAAAAAAAAAGGTCAAATTGAATTTAGAAAAAAAAAGAAGTCAGTACAATTTAACAAATTTAACTGAAGCACAATAAGATAAGCAAAAGAAAAAGAAAATACATTAAACAAAAGGAAAAGTTAAAGAAACAACAAGCTTAAGCCAAATTAATAAAGCAGCTCCTCTGGCTGAGGGTCGTTATGACACCAGCAGTTGATACATCATAAATAACGTGTAGTAGACCAGGTTACAGCATAGCAGCAGCAGAGATTGCGTTGTAACAGCAGCGAAATGGAGAACAGCAGCAACACCAGAACAGCAGCCCAGGCTGGAGGGCAGTGGGATGCCGCGGGATGCAGCCTGGACAGTAAATACCCACATAATGTTAATAGTTACTAACTACATCATCACCAGTAACATCATCACCACCTCACCAGCCAGCAGAGGTGCAGCCTCCCAGGTACCAAGAGGAGGGTTTCTGTGACTGCCGCAGCCCAAACACGCTGACAGCAGCAATAAATTGCCCACGCTTCCCCACACACCGGTTCGGAGCACAACAGTCCCACTGTGAGCTTCCAGCAGGCCAAGAGACAGGCTCCACTACAGCACAACAAGAAGCAGAAATTAAGCTACCTGTACAAGGCATGCTCCTACCAGAAAGCTGGGCAAAAGCTCACCTTACAGACACTGAAGGGAGGCCAAAGTCCAGCGCAGCCCCGCTGCAAACACTGATGGCCCTAGTTCAGCCAGCAGCTCGTCACACAAAGACAGCAGCAAGGGAATGACAGTGCACTGATTTAATCCCAACACCGGGCCGCATTAGTTGAGTGCCTACAGGTGTCAGTGGGCGGTACCAGGTGGAGAAGGAAGCAAGAGGAAGAAAAAAAGAAAAAAAAAAACTCCCAACCAACTGTGGAGGGATCACTCTGCCACACTAGTTTTTGTCAGTACACATGCAGCTGCATTCTGGACCAGCTGAGGAGTCTTTAAAAACTTGTTAGGGCAGCCTGATAATAAGGAATTGCAATAATCCAATCTAGAAGTAACAAATGCGTGGACTAGTTTTTCTGCATCTTTTTGAGACAGGATGTACCTGATTTTTGCAATATTACGTGGTGAAAAAAGGCAGTCCTTAAAATTTATGGGAGTTAAAGGACATATCCTGATCAAAGATAACTCCCAGATTCCTTACAGTGGTGCTGGAGGCCAGGGTAATGCCATCTAGAGTAGCTATATTATTAGATACTGTGTTTCTAAGGTGTTTAGGGCCAAGCACAATAACTTCAGTTTTGAGTTAGGGTTAGGGTTAGGGTTAGGGTTAGTAGCAGAAAATTGCAGGTCATCCAGGTCTTTATGTCCTTAAGGCATGCTTGGAGTTTAGTTAACTGATTGGATTCATCTGACTTCATTGATAAATATAATTGGGTATCATATGCATAACAATGGAAATTGATGGAGTGTTTCCAAATAATATTACCTAAAGGAAGCATGTATAAGGTGAATTGTATTGGTCCAAGCACAGAACCTTGCGGAACTCTGTGTGTAACTTGCATGCATGGTGGATTCATCGTTAATATGTACAAACTCAAACCATTCTAATAAATAGGATTTAAACCAGCTTAATTCAGTTCCTTCAATGCCAATTAAATGTTCCAGTCTCTGTAATAGGATGCGATAGTCAGTGGAGCCAATTGCAGCACTAAGATATAACAAGACAAGTACAGAGAGAAGTCCTTTGTCCGATGCAGATAGGAGGTCATTTGTAACTTCCACCAGTGCTGTCTCTGTGCTATGATGCGCTCTAAATCCTGATTGAAAATCCTCAAATAAATTATGTAATTATGTTATGTAAAAAGTCACACACACAACTGATTGGTGACTGCTTTCTCAAGGATCTTAGAGAGAAAGGGAAGGTTAGATATAGGTCTATAGTTGGCTAAAACACCTGAATCAAGAGCAGGCTTTTTAAGAAGAGGTTTAATTACAGCTACTTTAAAGGACTGTGGTACATAACCTGTCCCTAAAGACAGATTGATCATATCTAGTAAAGAAGTGCTAACCAAGGGTAAGACTTCCTTAAGTAGCCTTGTTGGGAAAGGGTCTAAGAGACAGGTTGACGGGTTAAATGGAGAAATCAAAGTTAATTCAGGAAGGTCAATTGGAGAAAAACTGTCTAAATATATATCAGGTTTTACAGCTGATTCTAAGGTTCCTGTGTTTGCGGGCAGGGGGTGATGAATTTTGTCTAATAGTTTTAATAGAATTTTATCATTGAAGAAGCTCATGAAGTCATTACTACTGAGAGCTACAGGAATACATGAATCAGTAGAGTTATGACTGCCACTGCGGCTCTCCACTAAAAATACAGAGATGCTGAGCTGTAATACCGACGTGGAAACATCAAACATATGGAGGATGACTCAAAGCCGAAACACAGTATCAATGCCATTGGGGGCAATCCTACTGAAACTGGATAAAACAGCGTTTGGTCCTGTATGTGGGAACTCTCATCAGCAAGAACTTTGCCACTCTCTTGGAGGAGCATGATATCTTTGTCCCTGAAGATGATTATGACAATGACTAAGCTCACTGGAGAAAATAAATGGATGCTTTGCAATACCAACTGGAAGCATACCAGCCAGCACAAGGAAGATGGAGAAGATGGGACACTTTGACTCCCAAATGCATCCCTCTACCTCCACCCTATAGGGACTGAATCTGTCTATCCAGAGACTCTCCAGATAACAGAGAGAGAAGGAAGAATATTCATAACACATCCACATCAGGATCTGTACACCAGCCCAACAGTGTGTGCCAGTGCAAAGAGGAGAACACACGCACACCGCTTCAACATTAAACTAGAAGTCCAAGAGTGAGCCAAGTCAGTCAAAGACAGTGTAGTGTACTTCTGAGACTGCAGAGTGGTCATGTGTCATTTGTAAACTGAAGAGGCTGTAAACTTGCATTAAAATTAATCTTGAGTTACAGAATATCAGTCTAGTCACACAAATCCACAGGATAAAACAGGTGTAAATGGATGGAAAAAGATTAATTATAAGCCAATGCTTAGACCACATAGAGAGGGATTTTGAGATTGGCTACTGAAATGGAAATGTTTCTCCTAGTGGCAAACCGTCTATACTTTTCCCAAAATGTTACATCTCAAACAGTCGACCAACAAACACCACTGGGCTACAGGCTAAAACCTCAGTCATTGACTGCATAAAGAATAGACTAATGGCTGGACTGCAAGTGAAACCAAAAGTTGACTTAGACAGACATGGCTGTCCAAGTCAAACTGGTTTGCACAGTGTGATCAGATTTCAATTGAGATGCTAGACGTGTCATTTTGGACAACAGTTGCATTCGGCTGTGATGTAGCAACAAGTTGTACATAAAATGAATGTGTGATAAATTAAATGAATCTCAGTCCAATACAGCAGCACTTTTACCTTTTGCATGCTCAGGTCTGTAGTTTTATTTCTCAAACCGTCTGGCATTCCTGTCCCTCACGCATGCTCACTCCTCATTTCCTTGCTGTCATTGCCCAGGGCGTCAATTGAGACATCAGCTGTTTACATCAGCTGGTCATATCAAACAGCACGCTGACACACCTTGAATATCAGCCCATCATCTTGCAGCTGTCTTTTTGAATATGTTCTCTCCCTTTCTGCATTAATGCTTTCATGCGGCCGTTATGCGTGCATGCTACATACCTACTGCTCACATGCTTGCTTGCTGCATTTGCTGCTGCTGTTCACATAATAGCATTTCAAAAACAACTTGCTGCATATCACATTGGTTCTGGATCAGTTTTAAAGTGTTGGCTCCTCGGGAGCTATCACTGCTTTTTTCACCAAGCTAAGTTTGCTGCTGTGGGGATCAGCAGAGTCTTCAGCGCGAGCATTTTGCTGACAGTGGAAAACGTGTGTGTAAATATGAAGTATTTGTGTGTTCTGGTACTTGGATTTAATGATTTTGTAGGCTGCATTGCTGTCTGTCATCAAACTTTTAATTTCCTCCCTCTTTCAAGCAGCAACTGTTTAGCTGGCACTGACCACGCTTTCCTTGGTAAAATATGGTAAAATTATAATGGCAGCATGACATGACAACAGCTGTTGCTAATTAATGTTAATTCAATGAGTGAGATGCAGACAGTGAAACTAGTCTGTCTGGTTCAAGTGTTCTGTGTGAGCCGCTGTCTGTGTTCAGCAAAGGTCTTTCGTGTGAGAAGGTTCTTCCTCGCTCCATTTTTGTTTGTTTTTTGCAGTTGCATTAGACTGCATGCTCTTGTAGTTTCAACAACTCCAGCAGAGTGAGTAGTTTTCTTTTGTGAAACAATCTAATTACACCATGTTGATTTTTGAAAGTGTACGCATCACTATTAAAATGTATTTCTGTTCATACGTCAGTCAAAGGCTCTCCAGTAAGTAAGCTATAAAAGCAACCTTCAACCTCACATCACCGTATCACTGTCAAATGCACTTCAGTTTGTTCAACAGTAAGTGGTGCCTACATCCTATCGGACTCAAACTTAAGCTTTATGGCACTTACTCGTGTTGTAGTCTCCTGACAAGATCCCTGCTTGTGTTGTATCAGTCTCAGATGTACGTCACTTTGGATAAAAGTCTCTGTTAAATGAATGAAATTGTAAATTGTAGTAAGGGAACGCATCACTATGCAAACATATTTCAGTCATACATGCATTTCAGTACATAAATCGATAAGTCAATGTATCACTATTCAAAGGCATTTCAGTATTAGTAAGTGAATGCATGCAGTTAGCAATCACTTCTTGGTTCAGATATATTTCTCTTCATATGCTGGCCTCCAGGCATTTTTATTTATCTGTGGTAAGCGTATTGTCTCATTTCTGGTTGCCAACTGTGTTATTGATAGTGTTTTTGCTGCTCTCAACTCAGTTAATTTTACTATATTCTTCATCACTGCGGATAATTACCCGCTGTACATTTAAACCTAGCATAGCCCTAGGCAGAAGCCCACGGTTCATTACCAACCAGTTAACGTTTCTAATAGGTTCTCCCCACACAGTGACACACTCGCTGAGAAACCAACTCTGATTATTGGCAGCTCCATAGTGAGAAATGTGAAGTTAGAAACACCAGCAGCCATAGTCAAATGTATTGCTGGGGCCAGAGCGGGTGACATCGAATCAAATTTAAAACTGATGGCTAAAGATAAAGGTAAATATGGTGCAATTGTTATTCATGTCAGTGGTAATGACTCTCAATTACGCCAATCGTAGGTCAATAAAATTAATGCTGAGTCGGTGTGTACATATGCAAAGACAATGTTGGACTCTGTAGTTTTCTCTGGGCCCCCTTTTTTTTGAGTTTTTATCAAACGTAGTCCTTAGCACAGATAATGTAATTATAGTAGGTGTCTTTAATATTCATGTGGTTGTTGATAATGATAGCCTTAGCACTGCATTTATCTCATTATTAGACTCAATTGGCTTCTCTCAGAGTGTAAATAAACCCACTCACTGTCTTAACCACACCCTCGATCTTGTTCTGACAAATGGCTTCGAAATTGAACACTTAGTTCATAGTTTTTCCACAAAATTTTATCTGATCATTACTTAATAACTTTTGAATTCCTATTACTGGACTACACACCATTAGACAAAAATGTCTTCGCTAGATTAGTGCTGTAGCTAAATTCCATCAGCACTGAATTCAATGCCATGTCTCAATACTACAGAGGACTCTTATGCTAACTTTATTCCCTCTCAAATGGATCATCTTGTTGATAGTGCTGCAGGCTCATTGCAAATGACACTTGACTTCATCGCCCCTTTATAAAATAAGATAATAAAAAATGATATTAGCTCCATGTTATAACTCCCAAATCCGCAAATTAAAGGAAACATTGCAAAAATTTGAAAGTAGCCTATATGGTGTTCCACCAAACTGGAAGAATCTTGCTTAGTCTGGCAAGATAGTCTTAAAACATATAAGAAGGTCCTCTGTATCACCAGAGCCACCTATTACTCATCATTAATAGAGGAGAATAAAAACAACAAATAAATAACATATTGAACAGATGCAGAATGGATGAACCAGGAGGTGGACTGGAATAATATGATTTGGTACAGAGTGTCTTTTTGGCTTGCATTTTTTTTGTTTGTTGTTATTGTTTCTATGGAAGTTCTATTTATTCTCTTGTGTTGTTTTGAATATTTTTTGACTTTGATTTGGTCAATAAAGTATAAAAAAGGGGTAGGACTAGAAGAGTTCTTTACTTCATCTTATGCCCTTTTCAAACATTGAAAGGTTATAATTTGTGTGGCTTAATGAAAGTTTTCGGTTTCAGAACAGCTGATCAGAGTCAGTTCAGGCAACTCTGAGTATGTTCACTCTGAGTTAAGCGTGTGCGTGATGAATAAAAAAAAAAAAAAGCCATCATCAATGGAGCTCCAATACGAGTCACTGAGGCAACAGGTAAAAAAAAAAAAAAGCAGAGGCTCCATTTTAATCCAGTGGACATAGAGATATGAATGCATGTGTGTGCAGACATTGCACATTTATCTTTTTTCTTTAAAAAAGAGCCTATGTCAGAGCGGGAAAAGTAGTCAATAAGTTAACACAAAGTTTTATTCAGTGTTGTCCATTAATCCATCATTTAAAAGACTTACATTTCCTTAGTGTAATCTGACTGTGTATCAGGCTGCAGCTACATTACATTTTAAATATATTTGTTCAGCTTTAATCTGACGGACAAAACAGAGAAGGCAGGAACTGAGGATGAAAAATGTAGTTAAAGATCTAAAAACATGTATACATCAAAGACATAGAGACATGACTGTAAGCTCACAGTCTGATCCAGTGATAATTTGTTTGGTGAGTTGCACTTGAAAAGTTGTCGAGGTTAAAATACAGAATATTTTAAATGTTTTTAGACATCTTTAGACTTTTTGTATCTCAGCTTCAACAAAAGTAGTAAATTTAAACATTGCCACTGAAATGCTGTTAAAACACTAAGATTAGGCACCCTATTTAAAAATCTCACTTTCAAACTACATTCTGCAGCCGCACCACAATCCTGCTCACTAAGCATATTAACATATAATCGCCAATATTATAGGAATAATGTTCCATGAGGGCGACCAATGACATCATGAGTAATAGAGATAATTATTCATTGATCCCATGTGTCTAAAGCTTCATACCGATTGTTTAAATTTAAACTGAGATTACACATTATGTGCAATAAAGATTTCAGTGCAGGAGGTGCTCTAATAAACTGACAGCTGTCTTGTGCACAGAGTCAGTGTTATAACAGACGGACATGCAGAGGTTTTATTCTGAGCTGAGGCTGAATTCATGCTGTGTAATATCTGAATGTGAGAGAAAAAAAAAACGCTGTTCAAAGAAATAACTGATGCACATAAAAGCGGTAACTTTAGAAAGTCCTTGAGTAACTAAACTAAATCAATATTTGCTGTGAGCAGCTTTGCCTTTAAAACAGCAGCAGTTCTCCTCGGTTCACTTTAACACAGTTTTTCACGGTAACTTGCAGGTACATTGTTGTAACCATCCTGGAGAAAGAATGTTCTTCTATGGATTTATTATTTAGGCCATCTCAGGTGCTTCTTCATGTAATCCCAGATTGACTCCATGATGTTGAGATCAGGGCTCTGTGGGGGCCATACCATACCATCTGTTGCAGGACTTCATAACATCATTCTTCTTGTTGCTGAAAATAGTTCTTTATGAGTTCTTTAGCTGTGTGCTTGGGGTCATTGTCATGTCATGAATAAATTTGGGACTGATCAGACACCTCCCTGATGGTATTGCATAAGGGATAAGAATCTAAACATCTAGAGTGCCTAAATCTTTTGCACAGTATTGTATATATACATGTACACACACACACACACATACACACACACACACACACACACATATATATATATATGTATATATATATGTGTGTGTGTGTGTTTGTAATATGTACATTTACATTGTCCCTTTCAGGCAGAAACTTCAACAGTCAACTCTCAGAGTTACAGAAAGGTGTGGGGACAAAAGGGATACCCAGGAAGTACAACAAACTGTCTATACCTGAGGCACATACATATATATATATATATATATATATATATATATATATATATATATATATATATATATATATATATATATATATACACACACACACACACAAACACAAACATACATAAATACATATACATGTTGGAACACAGTAATTTCACACAGTTTGGTAGAACATTATCAGACGATTTTGCCTTCTCTATCACACCTAACGTTAGAATAATTCACTATTAAGTTACAGGGATGAAAAAACAGGGTGATGTTTTCACAGTGAACTGGTATAACAGTGTTAAGTTAGCCAGGGGGTGACACAGGCTAAACACACGTTACAGTGCTTTCACATGTGCTATGAAGACAGAATATATAAAGCTAACATCTGTAATGTTAAGGTGTGTTGACAAGTTAGATTTGTAACATGAAGCTGTTTCAGTTTAACACAATGCAGTCAGGTTAACTATGGATTTCTGCTAGCTAACAGACCACTAACTATGATGATAAATAATGTTAGCACAACACACTTCTAAGCAATAGCAGAAATCGATGTGAATAAAAACTACAAAAACTAGCTTGTTGTAATGTCTGGTGTAAGTTAGGACCAAGTGTTGTAATGATGAAGACACTTACTGATCAGCTGCTGATTTCTGTGACTCCTGCTGCTGCTCCAGGCTGACGGCTAACGTTAACGTTACTCCTTACCACGCTCTTTGTGGTCTCCCACATCTTCCAGTGCTCATTTATGAAAGTTCCGAGTTTGTTCCATCCTTTATTTCAGAGTACTCAGCAGAAAATGTTAGCTGGTGAAGTTAGCAAGCTGTAGGATGTCAGAAAGTCCATCTATGATACCGTCTGACAACTTTACACCAGCAAAAACAGACAAGAACATGAGTACTCTTAAAAAGAAAATCCTTTAAAGTCAAAAAAGATAATTTGGTAAACCAAAGAGCTGTTAAATATCAAACCAGCTGCAGCTACAGTTACTTTGGCGCCCAGACTGACTCAGTGATGCTGTTCAAATTGGAAATCACGTGATGTTTTTCTTTGGCTCAACTAATCAGCTCACGACCTCACTGACAGCCTGTCATGACCTTTTATACAGTCTATGATCATGACCGGATAAACGCTGACAAATTTAAAAACTGAAAGTAACAGCCTGCAGAGGCATGAACAAACAAGGTCATCTTGATGTATTTGAATTCATATGAAAAGAATAATTATTTCAAACCAATGTTTAAATTATTTAATCTGTACCATGAATTTGAGGCTTTTATTTGAAAGTATTACAAAATAATCTTCAAATTAGTGATTTTCTTTACAAAAGGTAAAGCTGCTACCTCAAATAGAGTAACATAATGGTGTCTGCAGTAGTATCAATATTACTGTGATTTTCTACAGTCACATAATAGTTACTGTGATTTTCTACAGTCACATAATAGTTACTGTGATTTTCTACAGTAACATAATGGTTACTGTGATTTTCTACAGCAACATAATGGTTACTATGTTTTTAGGCCTAATACACAGTACTATACTGTAAAATTATTCACAGTAATTAACTGTGCAGAAACACAATAAATTACTGTGGATTTCAAAGCCATTTTTTACAGTGTACATGTTGCAAGCAGGTTACTGGTGATCTCTAGGCATTGCTAGTTAAGTCCAGAAATTTGCAGCTGTCCAGGTCAGTACTGACCCTGTCATTGTTGGGTGGTTTTGTTTCTTTCTATTCACGGTACACCATTGATTCTAATCACTTAAGCTTTAAAAAAAAAAAAAAAAAAGATAATAATTCTGCCCCCCGCTTATCATTATGTCTCATCTCTCAGCACATTATGCATCTTTGTATGATTAATTGTGGCCTGTTACATCTCTACTTGCTTTGTTGGAGCTTGCACCCCTTATTTCGGGGGATTTATCTTGCTGCTGCTCAGGACTGATGTCCCTCGATTCAAAATCTCCCTGTACAGTCTAAGCACCAAAGACTTTTGACATGACTTAATCATCAATATCATCTGTATAATAAACTTCTTTTTTTTTTTTTTGCTTCATTCACTTGTCTCACCTGATTGAAATGGATCTCTAACTATCTTTTGCATGCTCAGGTCTGTACTTTTATTTCTCAAACCATCATTCCCATCCCTCACACACATGCTCACTCATAATGTCCTTGCTGTCATTGCCCTTGGTGTCAATTGAGATATCAGCTGGTCACATCTAACCCATAGCATGGTGACGCACTTTCATTGTCAGCCTATAATCTTGCGGCTGTCTTTTTAAATATTTTTTCTCTCTCTCTGCCTTAGTGCTTTCATGTAACCATTATGCACACCCCACCACCTCCCCATCACCACCCAGTCATCACAGATTCATCAGTGCATCTCTTCAACAACCTCCATCAACCTCATCAGCCTTCTCAGTCTCAGTGGATGTCATCAGCCACCACCACCACCACCAGTGTTCAATTACAAAATCTCTCTGTAGAGTCTAAGCGCCAAAGATTTTTGCTTCAGTAAGAGAGCATCTGCATAACATTGAGGCACGTAGAGTGTCTCAGCCACAAATGCAGAGAACAGGCTGAGTGGAGTGGCATGGTCTGTATTCAACAGCAGACTTTTATGGGAAACCATTTGAAAAATGGCAGGGTGAACAATGGTTTACAATTAGCCTCATGCCTGGACAACTCTCATTCAGAGGGCTTTGAGGACTTGTTTTATGTAACACTCTATGCTGCATGCAACAAGTCTTTCTGATTCTATTTCTTATAAAGAAAAAATATATTCACAAAACATGGCTCTTAGTTTTGACACGGTGATTCTACCTACTTCCAGACTTTGGCTTTGGCTGAGCTGACATTTGATTTTTCTTTGTACTGTAAGCTTAGAATGATCACACTAAAATATATGTGTTATACATTTCTGCATTCACTATGTTGTTTGTTGGCAGTGGTAAATCTGAAAATGTTCACATGGAGAGGCAAATGGTTTTGGCAGGGTGGCATGGTAGGAGCAGTGGATGGGGTTCCCCACAACAATATATACTACTTTTGCAGGTAAATTGCGACAGAAAATACCCAATAACTATTTTAAGAATTGTGTTATTGCTCTGAGAGAAAACATACCATGAGGTCCAGCTGAAACTGATGCAGGAGTTCGTCATGAGTCTCTCAGTATTTATCTCTCCCCATCAGTTTCTGTTTCTGTCCATCTCTCATTCTGCTTCTGTCTCATCTTTCTCACCTTGTTCTTCATCCCTCACATTCAGTTCCTCTCTGTATCACTTCTTCTCTTTCTCTCATGTCCTGATCTCCTCCTTCTGAGTTTGTCATCCTCTGTCTCCTGTCATTCTCTCCTGCCTCTCACTCTGTTCTCCTCCATCTCTTCCTCCTGACTCCTGAGTCTGCAGCATTTTTTGCTAAATTTGGTGGCTTTTCTGCCCTTCTTTTTCATTTTCTATCAGAGGGCCAATCCATATACACTCACCCACAGTGGTCAAGATGTTAAAATCTTTATTAAATTGTAGGAGTATGTGGTTAATACAGTAAACTACAATCAAACAAATCAAAAAGGACAATTTAAAATATATTTAATATATAATCAAATCCTCTGACACTGCAGTTTTAAGGCTAACGTCTTCACTAGACCTTCAACAAATTTAACACTGCAACAGGCTGTTTTATATTATGACAAGCAATGAACAGAAATTACAAAAATTGAAGGATAAATGCACTAGCTCCCTTGTAGCAAGCAACTCAACTTTTGACTAATATGATTTGAACATGATCTATTCCAGTATTCAGATTATTCCAGGCTTCCCGTAAAATCCAGAACTGAATTTAAAATCCTTCTCCTCACATACAAAGCTCTTAATGGTCAGGCACCATCATATCTTAAAGAGCTCATAGTACCATATTACCCCACTAGAACACTGCGCTCCCAGAATGCAGGCTTACTTGTGGTTCCTACAGTCTCCAAAAGTAGAATGGGAGGCAGAGCCTTCAGCTATCAGGCTCCTCCCCTGTGGAACCATCTTCCAGATCCGGTCCAGGGGGCAGACACCCTCTCTACGTTTAAGAGTAGGCTTAAAACTTTCCTTTTTGATAATTCTTATACTTAGGGCCGACCAAGCTTGCCTTGGATTAGTTATGCTGCTATAGGCCTTGACTGCCGGGGGACTTCCCATGATGCACTGAGCTCCTCTCTCCTCTTCTCCATCTGTATGTATTCATATACCATTACTGCATGTTACTAACTTGACTTCTTCCTCGGAGTTCTTTGTACTTTCTCATCCGCAGGAAACCCCAGGGACCGGGCTCCGGTCCTCGGCCATGGGGATGTCCTTCTCCTGCCGTTGCTGCTGTTTGTTGTTGCTAGTCATGTTAAAGAGTACGGTCTAGACCTGCTCTATGTGAAAAGTGCCCTGAGACGACTATTGTTGTGATTTGACGCTATATAAATAAAATTGAATTGAAATTGAAAATTGAATTATTGAATATTGTTTGTCATGTCAGGAATAACATTCATTACTGAGAACAGAGAATCACAGACTTCACCTCTAGATCCAGCAGCAGCTGTCAGTCGCTCTGCGTGTTGTGTTCGAGCTGACTCGTTGTAATTAAGGGCCCTGTTTTAACTGCACAAGCCCAACAACAAGTGCAGCGTGGTAGGTCTTTGGCGCACTCACTGTGTGGGTGTCTCCTACTGTACACAACTACTATTTTGCCTCATATATGTGCAGCAGCACAAAGTGTAAAAGAGCTGGAGAAAGGTGAATATAGATCAGAAGGTGTGGTGATTAATAAATACACTCAGCCAGTCAAATCTCTGGTGTCATGACAACATTAGCTCATCAAAAGGGAAGATGCTTCTTCAAGAAATCATACTGGTGTCTGGAGGCACAGATATGCACAATGTGAACACAGAGCAGCACACATCTGCAGCCAGAGGCAGATGGTGTGGGTTTTTTAACAGCTGATTTGTACAATGACAAATTACATAAATAAATAGCCAAATCTGGTGAAGCTGTTTATACGATCGCATCAGTCTGATGCTATTTCCGTTTTAATTCTGCTGTATCTCACTCGCAGTGTAAATGGTCACATAGTTTTGTGATTGACACAACACTGTTTGTACCACAATACATCTCGAGAGTCAAACATCAGATGCTACTTTTGCTAAAAAAAAAAAGAAAGTTGGTAAAGAGGCTATGATGAGTATGAAAACCCAACATCTCCACATAAACGTGCAGGATGCTGAGTTATAACTGACTGGTCTGATGTATGCAGAGGATTGTGTGGTTATTCTGTAGCAGCCTGGTATCATCAGGTGGTTTAATGAACATAAACACAATGAACGTCAATGCGTAATGGCACTGTGTTCTGGTGCAGCACTTCCCAGTGGCTGCAAATTTATTAATCTGTCCTGCTGCCTTCACATGCCGCAGAGATTTAAGGATCTGAAGGAGAAAGGTTTTCATACAGTATGAAACAGCTGTGGGCAACAGATACTGTAAGAATCACCCACATTCATTTATAGATACATGTAAATGCACACTGATTTACTAACCTTCCTGCTTTAACCACATTAAACATACTTTTTTATGCTGATTTATGCATCTGCTGGTTGGAAAGTGTTTGTTTATATATTTATCTTATATTTTTATTCATATTTTAAGCATTAATCTCTTATTGTACTGCATTTGCTGCAAGAATTTACTTTGCTCTTGTTGATAAAATCATCAAAGTTTCTGCAGACTGTCATGTCAGAAACAGACGTGGTTCTGAGATGTCTATTCTCAGCACAAAGTCTAGGACCCAATATCCACTAAAATACCAGCAACTGTCTTTGTGGTGCTTCATTTGAAAGACCCTCCCACGTGTGCACCATGTACTCTATACTGGACTCCAAACTACCGCTCAGTTGGGCGTTTGGCACATTGCCATACCAACAGTTTTCATGAACCGAACTGGCAACAATGAATTATGGATTGTCTCACTATTTCTTGCTTATCTCAGTGCTTTCAACAGCATAGGGGCAAAGTTGTGACTGAAAATTACATTATTTAACAAAATCGCAGTTCTAGGATCTGAAAAATTGAGGGGGCAGCAGGGGAGGTAAGCCCTACCTCCCAGCAGCTGCTCACCCTTACCCCGCTGTAGATCTGCCCCTGTTTGTTGGTGTGCATTTATTTTTCTGATTGACCAAAGGAGAGATTTTCCATGTAACATACCACAGAGAGGTCACTGAGGTCAAGGGACGGACATACAGTTACAGTCTCCAGCTGAGTCTAACAGCGTGTGTGTGTGTGTGTGTGTGAGTGTGTACGTGTGTGCGTGTGTGTTGCGCAAAGAACATTAAAATTCTCAAAGTTTAGTCATCAATTCCCATCCTGCTGATGTCATAGACTTCAGGAAAGACAATGGTTTAAGGCTTCCTGGCTGCCTTGTGATGTGTTTTGTTTGTACATGAGTACTAATGTGAGTGTGTGTGTGCGTGCACACATGTGCTGCAGAGTGAGGTTGATGCAGTTGTTTTGGTTTGGGGTTGAGAGTTGAGTATAAGTGCAGTGAAAACCACAAGAGCCCAAGAAGAGTTCACTATGGCCTGTATGCCTGTGTCACTGTGCATGTAAGTGTATGTGTGTGTGTGTGTGTGTGTGTGTGTGTGTGTGTGTGTGTGTGTGTGTGTGTGTGTGTGTGTGTGTCTGTGTGGGAAGGGAAGAGAGAGACAATCAGATCCAACAGTGTTTGTGAATAAGTATTATTATAATTTTATTTGTGGTTTGTAAACAGGTCTCACAGTTCCCTCATTCTATCGGCCAGTTAAAGGTATCTTGTGGGGACATGTTCAGCCTAGCTTAGCATAAAGTGTGGAAGTGGAGGGAAACTGCTATACTAGCTTTGTCCAAAGTGAAACTATTAACCTTCTAACAACTTTAAGAATGTTTGCAATGACTGAACACTGTGTCTCTAAAGTCAAATTCATGGGCACAAACATCAAAACTTTTACCTCTGATGCCAGGCTCCATGCTATACATATGTACAGTCATGAAACAGATATCAATATTCTCATTTGGCTCTGAGGAGGTGGGAAAAAACATATTATACAGACTAATGGAATGTTTCTTTAATAATGATCTAATAATGATGACTCTTTGTGTTTCCTGTCAGTGGTTTTTAGATGCTCTGAGCCCTTGCAGGTTCCCAACACTCAAGTCAGCATACAGTGTCTGTAAGTTTGTTTTTACATAGGCGGTCAGCAGAAAATTCCAATATTTCCTCATTTTCTGTACTTGTAAAGTTTGAAGTGTAAATTGGCCAATATAGTGCAATGCTACTTCCCTTTAACAAACTTCAACTTACTTTAAACTAGGAGATCATTAAAAAGGGAGATGGTATATTAATATTCAATTCTGCAGTAAGAGAAAAAAACTGGTCTGTTTTGTGGACAGCATGTGTGAATTAAAAAGAAAAGCTGGTGGGGGAGGTTAAACCAAACATCTACCACTGTGGTTCATTGCCGAACCACAGTTCAGTTTAATTTATGCTATTTACATTTATTTTTACAATATTAATTGTACTTTTTTGATGATGGACAATGATGACATATGAAAATGAGTCACTCATAAAGATAGGGAAATGGTCAACTCACCACTTTGTAAACTCTCCTCCTGCCGATTCTGCTAACTGACCGGTCAAGGTTTTCAAATGTAAACATCGGAATAAACATTGAGGGAAATGTGGAGGGGTTAGATACCCACTACGATCCCGATCACATAGACAAGCAAGACCATCTCTGCGTCCATCTCAACATAGGAGGAAACACTGAGGTATACGTGGAGGGATTAAACACCGGCTGCAATCCTGGCTACATGGATCTTCTCTATCGAGCATCCTGCTAGCCAATATACAGGTGTTGGATAATAAACTGGACGACCTCTGTGCCTGCATCAGTTTCCAATGGGATATTAGGAACTGTGATGTCCTTTGTTTCACCATACTTGGCAAAATCCTGGAATACCAATGTGACAGAACAGAGTAATCTGGAAAGATAAAAGGAGGAGGCATGTGCTTTATGGTGAATAAGGATTGGTGTGACAATGGGAATATTAAAATGCTATCTTATTCCTGCTCACTTGAGCTAGAGTTATTGTCAATTAAAAGGAAGACTGCACTTTCTACCAAGGGAATTTACATAGGTCTTTATCACAGCGGTCTACACCCCACCTCAGGTGAGTACAGAGGCCCTGTCAGATCTTTGCAAAGACTTGAACTGCTCACAGACCAGTAATCCTGATGCTGCACTCATTGTTGCTGGAGACTTCAATCAGGCTAACCTTAAAAAGGCTATGCCTAACTTCCATCAACATATTGACTGCACCACAAGGGGTATAAACACTCTGGATCACTGTTACATGCAGAGGCGGAGCTAGACTCTCAGCACAGAGGGGGCGGAGCATTCTCAAGGGGCTCTTCTGATCATTTTAAAATTCAAAACTGTAAAATAGCTGATATGTCCTATCCTATCCATAAACACAAATTGTCACTTATTGAGCCAAGCAAGCTTACTGTATGTCTAAGAAAACATACAGTGAAACCACTATGTCAGACAAGCTTGAGGACAGCACGCAGTTCTCTACATGCATCGATTGATGAACAGTTCAGCACCACTACCTATAGACAGTGACAGGCCAGGTGTACTGTCTCAGTATCCATGTCTTTCTTACACAGGAATAACATAAACATAAATTAGACACAGCGAAATTACTCATAAACTTTGAATCACTGCTTCTGTGGTCTTCACTTCCGGTGGAGTCAACGGGCAGAAATACGGACAGCACCACTCTGCCATGTTGTGGCTGGAGGGGAGATTACATCTGTAGTGATAAGAACTGCCATAGAGAATGAACAGAAAAAGTTAAGGCAGTTAAGCTCTCCCCTGCTGCTCTCAGATGGGTTGCACGCAACATCCCCAGCGGGGCCATTATTGAGAATAGGCCCCGGGGTGGTCGCCCCTCTGCCCCCACGGTCATTCCGCTTATGGCTACACGGCATTCTAAAACAGCTACAGAGGGGAATTGCTACCCACGTTCGGGAAGAACGACCTCTTGCTGAGGTCAAAGTATGTAAACACACTACAACGCATGCCCCCAGTAACACAAGGGGTCAGGCCAATCAGTCTGTACTCCATGACACAGTCTGGAGCACGTTCACCACTGTCGACGTCGTTGAATTGTACATTATGCAAAGATATTTCAGTAGAGTCTCAAAGAAGAACAGCAAGAGAGAAGTGTATAGCACAGAGCGGGCACCCTCATTAAAAACTTTAGTTTTAACTATATTCAAGGTGTCTGCTGCCCTTATTTGGTGCACCCCAACATCACACAATGATGGGAGGGCAACATTAGTACTAAATTACAAAAACTAAAATTAGTTGAATGTCTAGATAATGCAGATCTAAGGTTTAATGAGACTGCATCTGAGGTTTTGATTCTAAATTCTTCTTAAATTATTCTTTACCCTCTCTGCTTTGATGAAACTTCATTTTTTCTGTTCTTGACTTTGTTCTGTTTAAGGTTTTATGTGTCTTAACAAAGATTAAATAACTGCACACTCACATTCATACCAACCCACAATACACACAGTTAATTATTACAAAATAGCACTGAAATCAGTGTTGACACATTAACTTTTCAAATGTATTCATTAGATGGCATTCTAGTGACCTGATAACAGACGTAACAGAAGTGCGTCAATATGCTTCCATGTTGCTGAACCACTATGACTCACTCTGCTATCACAGGGAAGTGATTAAACTCTACATGTCTTTTTATCGCCCACCTGTATTAGTGAAAGCCATCTCCCATAGCAGTCACTGCACAGATACTATACACTGTTTGATTCTGCAATCCCCTGCCTTTATTTATCATACTGCAGAGAGATACTGTATGTGCCAGAATATTATAAGTTTCTGTCACCTAACAACAATAATTATGGGAATAATAAAATTATAATAAGGGAATTGATATATGTGTTCACATAGCAATTCAAGTTCTTTTTTTTGTAGGTGCTATTTTAATCCTACAATGTGAAGCACTTGGGCTGCAAGTTTGTCTGAAAGGTGCAATACAAATAAAGTTGAGTTGAGTATATATATGTATACGCATATGTATATGTATATATATGTGTGTGTATATGTGTATGTGTGTGTATGTATATATAGATATATAGATATAGATATATAGAAATATAGATATCATATCTATCAAACTCCCTCCCTCAAACTCACAGGCCTCTGGTAGAGGACCTGAGCTTGAGGAAGACACACCACCGCCATATATATATGTATATATATATATGTGTGTGTGTGTGTGTGTGTATATATATATATATATATCAATTAGACAGCGAGAATGACTAAATGGCTAATTTCAATGTAACTTCAGCTGCCATTATCATAGGGGACAGACCCTGTAGAGGCTACTTCCACAGACTGCATAATGGCATATGGTTGAGAGGAGACAAGATTACTTATGTGTCTTGGAGAGGTGGATGCATTTACACCTTTTCAACATCTGGCTAGCCTTTAGCCTCCCGAGGTGGTTTAAGCATTCAGATTTTGATATTGAATTCTTCTTGGCTGCATTCACAGGTGGCGTTTTTTTTTTAGAACAGATACCTGTCTGATCCAGCAATTTGAGCAATTTGGGGTTCAGTATCTTGCCCAAGGACAAGTGGACTGGAGGAGCTGGGAATCAAACCACCTATCTTCCAATTAGTGAACAACCTGCTCTGCCTCCTGAGCCACAGCCGTCCCAGAGTAACAGAGTAACAGAGTTTCAACATCTTCAGTTCAATGACAACTGAGCAAACCCCATCTGCTGATGAAGACCTTGTGATATATCTGTGAAAACAAAAGAGTGAGTAAGTGGCACTAAATTGGAGTCAACTGCTGTTTCCAAGGTCAAAAATGAACAATCAAAAGCAACATTATATTTAATATTGTATAACAAATAATATAAAAAGCATAAATAAAATCCTGGAATACAACTATCTGAACCCCAGATTTATGTGTCACTGGGTTTATTTATTTAGGAATAGCACTGTGTGAACATCATTTAAATGAAAGTAATAAAGGATTTAAAACAAGATTTTGAGACATGCCACTCTTAAAGACAGGGCTACAAGATTACCTAATAATGCAGGGCTTAGTTAGTGCATACTTACTTAATTCCCCAACAAATTTGCAATTAATCAATTGTCAGATAACCAATTATTATTGGGGTCTTTCCATTTGGGCAGTTTCCCCACTTCACCTGTTGTGAAGTTGATCATTTTGAGTAGGAATTTGTATGGGCATCTGCAGGCATAAACTTGTTTCCAACAGCACATAGCGCAGACCTACTGCAGTCCACGCACATATAGAATATGTGTTCTCCAGTAATCCAGCCGTGTCCCCTATCCCCTGCTCTACTGCTAAGGGTTAAGAATTTTTTTTTTTAAATTTTAGAAAAATCCACTTTTCTCAAAAAAAAAAAGTACCTATATTTGGTTTCTCTTAGACCCTTAACCTAATAACAGAACAACACTATCTGTGTTACATATTAAATATCGTTTTGTTTTTTGTGACAAACAAATGACAACAAGGAACTGTCTGTTAATAACCACATAACATAACCAGACTGTAACATGACAGAGTCATATCCATGCCAGTTGTAAAACAAGTAAAATGACTCAGACACACAAAGACATCTCGTGTCTTAGATCATTATAGTGCAACTCAAGTGTATTTCTAACACCTTCCCAGAAGGCACAATGTCCTTTCATGTATTTTTCTGATTTTCACAAAAATTAAACAGATTTAACAGGTTCCTACTTCTTTATTATGTTAATGTGTCTTAGTTTGACAATTTACAGGAAGTCCACAAAAGTATCAGCTGAGATTGGGCTTCATGTGAATAACTATGCCAAGAAGCTATGATGTTCTAATAACAATCATCAGAAATTTGATGGCTAATATCCTAAATGCGGCCAACCGTGGGGACTGTGTGTCTCAGTGCCCTGCATCTCGAGATATAAGATGAGGTTGGACAACTCAAGGCCTCAAATGGCTGTTAGAATCAGTATGATGCAGTTGCGCAGAGGCCAGTGTCAGGGTTACTACAGGATAGTGAGATGTGGTGCAGCACATGTGCTGTACTCCTCACTACTCTGTTTACTTTCCGACCAAAACACTGATTCTCACGCGGCTCAGCCTGCCCATGTGTCCACACACACACACACACACACCAGCATGGCGACACCGCTATCACCGTCAGCACTTCCCCAAGCTGAACACAGGTCAGTACAACACTGCCAACACACCACTACACACACATAAACACATTGATGAACACATACACTTCAGGGAGACACACACATACACCGCTACTCAGCTATCAACAGGAAACATCTTTTGCAGAACAGGAAGTGCTACATTCTAATTGGCTGGGTGTGATTCAGTGAGAACTGTGTCTCAGCCAGTCAGGGAGCTCTTATTTTAGGGGCAGGTATAAAAGGAGAGAGGCTGCTCTGCTGATGGTCAGACTGCGCTGACATTTGTGTGTGTGTGTGTTCCCAGTTAAATGACTCATAGTTTCCCTTTTGTCTTCTTAACACTGATTCATTTTTTAAATTAAATATTAAATGCAGTCAGAAGCTTTTAAAATGATTTAGACAATAAGATGTTTTTTCTGTCTCCTTGCTGATGTCAGTGACCTAACACGCTTTAAAGGCAAATTTCGGACCCTATTTTCCCATCTTTTTGTTTCTAGGTTGACTGATGGGGACAACAATTTTTGAAATTGGTCCAGTATTGAGCGAGAGTGCTGTAGCCGGCAGCCACGAAATGGGCTGCAATGTAATCCTTTGGGGCAATTGTGCACTGTCAATGTGTGTCCACTATAAGTGCTTGTTTTTTCCACAGACAGGCTTAGAATAGTGTAAGTGTCTGACAACATTATGGATATGACCGTATAGAGAAACAAAATGTTTTTCTTTCACTTGATCCAGTCTGTTTCTTATCGTGTCTAATCAAGTCTTGCTCAAGGAGAAGTCTCATTCTCAGGCCAAATGAAGCCTGGTTGCTGAAACAAGCCACCTAGCAGCCACATCCTTAATTATGCATAACTTTACAGCTTAATAAAATTTAAATGGGTGAGTTCACCCCCAGTACAGTTGTCATGAAAGGGGAAGTTAGCTATAGAGACCAAAAGCCTTTTTTTGCACCAGGCTATAAACATGTTTATATCTGCTGTAAAGTTTGGTATTTTACCATGGGGGTCTATGGTCATTGACTCGCTTTTGGAGCCAGCCTCAAGTGGCCATTTAAGGAACTGCACTTCGTGTTGGCTTTATTTTTCTGCCCCAAAGGTTGCCGCTTGGTCACTTCTCATCACTTCTGACTCCAAAAAAACAAGATGGCAACGGTCAAAATGCCAAACTCGAGGCTTCAAAACAGGAATAAACAAACCAGTAGGTGATGTCACGGTGGCTACATAAAATATTTTATAAAAGATTTAATTTAAAAGATGTCTGCTTCTATTGTTCTGCCTAATATCAACATTCTACCTAAGGTGGGGTTAACATAATGCTATAGGCATGCATGCATAACATGTTTAAGGTGTGTGTAGTGCAGTTTTGGGTGGCTGTAATGCTGCTGTTAGGGTTATACAGTGCATGTTTACAAACTTGAAAAGAATATTCATCATCTCATTCATGATGTCCATCCCTTTTGTTTTAAAAGCCCTAAAAACTTCTTTTCTCAATCAGCTTCTCACTCTGAGCAATTGGATCTTACATACATGAACACACAACTTTCTTAGTTAGAACAGTTTTGGCTATTTCACATGAGATTTCTGTGTTGTTTTGTATGTTCTCTTCTCACCCACACTGTTCTGATGAAGCAGATTAGCTGAGTGTCAAACTCATAATAAAGGAACTGAATTAAAGGATGTTTTATACTGAACATAGAGAGTTTGTTATTTAGTAATGAATATTCAATCGTAAAAAAATACTTCATATTTTAAAAAATATTCAGAGGCTCCAGCCATTTGGTAAAATGACTTCACAGTGCAGCAGTGCACTGGTGAACTTTACTGGAAAGCTTCTCTAATTCCCATCTGTCTTCTTGTCATAGCGAAACTATGCTGCACATATGTAGTTTTGAGTGTAATCTATGAGCCTATGCAGCAGATATCATGGAACTGCTCTCTATCAGCTTGCATGACACATCTCAGTGTGAGCTGATGAACCCACTGCTTTACTGTGTGTTACTTTGTGTGTTTTTAGAGAATTCAGCTGACTTCACACACACACACACACACACACACACACACACACACACACACACACACTGACCTCTTTCAGACCTCATCTTTTTACATTCTTTATCCTTTTCAGCTTAATGTTTCATCAGCAGCAGATGTAATTTCACTTTACTGTTGCAGTGTTATCTATCATGCCCATGTGTATTTGCATTTCAGCTGACTGAAAATATTCCTGAGATAAATAAAGTGCTCTGATGACAGGTAGAACCTGAGTTGAAAATGCCATTACTGTGTATATAATGTCACACAAGTCAGATGAGGGATTTCAGTGTGGTACAGGTCCTAAATTTGCCTCCACCTGGAGAGTCACATCACTTAACACTTACAGACATGTGAGGAGACTTTTCACATTGTTTTTAAGATCAAATCTATAAGGTGTTGAAAACAAGCTCTTTACAGGAAAGATTTTCAAATCCTATCTGGAAATCTATGGTGTGTGTAAAATGCAGTTGAAATACAAAGGGGGAGATGTCAGTCAATGGTTGAGCTAGATTTCTATGGATTTTGAAGTGGGGGAGTTCGCAGGTTTCATAAAGTACCTCATCTTTTGCAAAGACAACATTAAGTGACTGATAGTTGAAGTTCTTCTAGGCTCAGATGGATAAGAAATTCTGGTTAAACATCAGTTCAGATGATGAGCAACTGTGTCAGAAAATGTCTGGTTCTTTGATTTAAAAAGTCAAAGGTACAAGCCTGTATACATAAAGACTGAATGAGAGTAGTCAACTACAACTGCCAAGCTGTATTTCAGTCCGATAGATCCAGTCACTAAGCTTACGCATCCTATGCATGTGCCACTAACGTTGAGCTATTAAGAAACCTGATAAAATGTTCAGCAGTTTAGTACCTTTTCACATTCAGAGTCAAATTTGGAGGAATTCAACATCTTTGGTGGTGTATTTCATTCCCTTTGGCAACGACAAATGGTAATAAAATGGCTACAGTTCTGATTCACACATCTGACTGGTTTCTTCTTTGTTACAATGATGGCTGAGGCTCATGGGTATTGTAGTATTTAGAGCCAACCACACTATACCAAAGTGACAGAAACAGATGATTTGTCAGAACCAAAGTGGAAATTACTTAAAATGATGGTCATAACATAAACCTTTAGGATCAGTACATTGTCCTGGAGACTCTTCTATGTGGGGAAACATCAATGATGTTATTAAAAGAAAACTCTGGGAATTGACAGAGTGGAATAATACTGCCCCCCAAACACACACATACACACACACACACACACACGCACGCACGCACACACACAAACACACACACACTTTGCAACTCTATAGCTGCACTCTATAGAGTTTTTTTTACTGTTAGTTTTATTGCAGTATTGCCATTATTATTATTGGCTGATGTGGCTAATGTAGCTGATGGTTGAATGAATGCCAGATGTCATCATGTGTGTGCATGCATCGACTCTCCAGTTGTAGTATGTCAGTATATGGTGTGCTGCTTTATCTTTCTTGTCATACTTAGGCTGAACGTTTTCTGATGACTGAAAACGTAATATTTTGGTCAAAGGGTGATAAAGTTGTGTGGATGACCTGTTAAACCACTACAACCAACTAATGAGTGACAACGGATATGAGGGAACCATTCTGTGTTTCCATCTACTTTTTACATCCAAATTATTGTGCTGCTCCAGGGATCAGATGTATAAAAGCTGTGTTTACCCACAAAGCCAGATCACCCAATTTATAAAACCTTGCAGGGTGCAGAATTACTTTTTTTGTCCAACGGCCAAATACCTAGTAAATGTTCAAATTTTACCAGCCACTTGCATATTTTACCAGCATTTGGCTGGTGGCTGGTGCTAATTTTGTGCCCTGAAACCTTGTGTGTGTATGGTTCTGTTTTATAAATCTCAGTCATTGTGGAACTGAGCGTGTGTGCACACACACCTCATTTCCACTCCCACAATTAACCATAAATGGATGAAGACACTCCCTTAACCAGCTATTTTCATATTAGTATGCTGCCTGCTCCACCAGTCTGTACACCTGTCAATGAAACAAACAGGAAAGAAGTGCAGTTTCACTGATCAACAGACCAACAACAGAACAGCTGTCATTACATGTGACCATTATGCGCAGCTGTGCATCTATTTATAGCATCCATATCATTCATACATCACATGTACGTGTAAACCATCATCGGCTATGATATCTCATCATCAATGATTAGCTTGTAGCACTCATATTGAATCCCCCTTTACAAGGTGTATCATAATAAAGGATACATTTTAAAAAATATTAACAGCCAAATAAAATGATGCCTCCTATGTAGATTAGAAGAATTATAAAATTGATCACACAAAAGTAGCCTAATTAATCAATGTTAAGTTTGGTAAATGTGCCTTTGATTGACATTTTACATTTGTACTCTGGTCTGAAGTCTGCATGAAGTGCAAACATTCTGTGTTTATAACTACCATTTATGTGTGGGAAATGGCATATGCATGGTTTTTATGCGTACACATCATTTTCAGTTCTATAAATATAAACCTTCAAAATCCATAATACAAAGAGTAATCTTTTCAAGCAATCAAACCATAAAACTATTGCACAGTCAACTTTAATGTGTGCACTTATGATTATGGAGGTACTCTGTACTGTCATGTGGCCCACCATCACTTCAGCAGCTAAACCCTGTTTATCATAGTGCATTACGCTTTATCACTAATGTCAAATATCGTATTCATCATTGTTCTCTGATCACAAGGTCAGATGGACTTCCTTACAGACAAGAAGAAACAATCATCTCACATGTACACACTAATGTCGGCAGAACTGGTTTCAGGTACTCTGCACCTTTCAAATTGCATGAAATGCACACTGCCCTCAAACTAGAGTCTTTCATTCCTCTTGGAGATTTTAAAGCTTTACTATCTGATGTTTTTTATGACTAAATGTTTTTGTTGATTCTTTGTTGATTGTGACTGTCTGGCCTTAGTTGTGTTTCTGTTTGCTGACTGTGTTTGAGTCTGATTATGAATGTTTTTTTGTTCTTTTATAAATGTGGTTTATGGGGAAAATGCTTTTTGGGCTGCAGGGGATTTTTTTGCTGCAATATCACAAATGGCCACTAAGAGAAACTGGCAGCAAGGTTGGGCGGCACTGTCGTATTCAGCTATCTTAATACATCCATGATCTGGTCCCTGGTGTCTCCAGTGTACCTTATGTTTCTCTTTCTGAGCAGATCTGAATTGACACACAAACAACAGTAACATGTTTCTGTAAGGTCCCTGCTTGTAGCTCGTTTCTTTGCCTATTTTTACCCACAGCATATTCTATGCTGAACTATTATTGCACCAGATGCTGTTGCAGATTTGTGACTCTGATCCAATCTGTTGACCATATACTGTATTTTAGATTAGCTTTATGTACATTGTTTTCTCCACACATCTCCTTTTTCTTAACATGTACAGTATACGCACATGTCTCTCTCTTTACTTCTGAACGAGTTTGTGCACTGAAAGAGTGTTCATGTGTGTTTGTGTGTGTGTGGTCATCATCAGGCCTTGCTGCTGAATGTTGGCCGGCCTGATGTAATCTAACAAACACAATGAGAGCTGATGGGATGGGATGGAATCCAGCCATGTCTGGCTCAGTTTCAGGAGTGTTAAAAGCTGCAGGCGTCACAGTGGAGCATCGCTCCACACACATCTCTCATCAGCCAACCCCACTGTGATTACTTGTCTGCTGCCAGCGGCTGATGCTGAGAAATCACTGCAGGTCCCAGGCAAACACAATTATAGAAGGGGGAAATCCAGAAACTGGTGCCAGCTGTATGTGTGTATACATTATATGTGTGAGAGTGTGTGTGAGGTCATTTTATTACATGAGTTCAGTGCCAGCTTGCTTCCCCTCTCTGCCATCCAAGCCTTGAGTTAGAAAAAGCACCTCTGGGTGCTGCCAGGAGTACCAGGGATAGATTAACAGAGTAAGAGAGAGCTGTGACGCATGTGTGATGAAAGCTTGAAACACACACAGACACACACACACACACACACACACACACACACACACACACACATTGACACACACTGCACTAAAGAGAGAGAGAGGGGGCGCTCACTATGTCCCCACAGTATAAAGTACGTTGCCATGTAGACAAAAAGTCAAACAATGCTAGGACAATAGCACGTGCATGTGCATAGTTGTTTGCATCACAAGAAAGTAATGAGTAATATGAGGGAGAGGAGAGGAGAGGAGAGGAGAGGAGAGGAGAGGAGAGGAGAGGAGAGGAGGCTCTCTACAGCAGTCTCTCTGAGCCAAAACAAAGATAAAACTATCCAATGGGAGTGTGATAAACAGTGTTTAAACAGAGGGGCTCAGTCTTGGCTTAAGCTTAATTTGCGTAATTAGACAGTGTTTGATTTATCGAGTGTGTTCGAGCCTGAAGTGTTTGCTTTGTCCTCTTGGTTTGGGTTTTGTTTTTACAGATGACTGATGGTTTATGGGCGGAGGGCTTTGCAGGATTTTTTCCATGTTTGTTACAGACTGGACCAAGGCTGTTGTCTTTCTAAAAAAGAGCTGGTGTTTGGAAAATGGAATTCCCTGCGGGAGTTCCCTCTCTTTCACATCCCTTTCTCTCTTTATCTCCTATCTTTGTTTTTTCAACCTTTGTTACACCAGAAATGCTCTCAAATATGAGCTATTAAAGGACAATTACAGTTTATTACAAAAGTCTTCTGTTTGTAGATTTCACCATCATTTCTATTAGTAATAAAGACATAGTCACCAAGTTAATAGCTGAGATCTTGGAACACAGTGACACAAAGAAGTCTGACAGGTATAGAAACATGAGCAGTCAGATGATCAGACAGGTTGGAAACAAACCTCCAGGTCAGAAAAACAGTGACCTTCTAGTGAAGCCGGTACACATATGTCTATAAATTAAACTGAAATCTGTTGGGAAAATGTCCTT
This sequence comes from Thunnus thynnus, assembly GCF_963924715.1. Taxonomy (NCBI): domain Eukaryota; kingdom Metazoa; phylum Chordata; class Actinopteri; order Scombriformes; family Scombridae; genus Thunnus; species Thunnus thynnus. The sequence goes on along the minus strand of NC_089524.1, from coordinate 34,478,025 downwards.
GTTGAAATTAATTTAGAGTGCCAAAAGAAAAAAAAACAGGAAAATTGATATTTGCATTACATTCATTTAGCAGATGTTTGTGACCATAGTGACTTATAATAAATGAATCCAACTATTCAATCTTTGCAAACCCATAATGAGCTGTTATCCACAATAATCTCAAAATCAATTCCAGTTCAACCTGACCTGTCAGTTTGTCAACAGTCTGTCAACAAGCAATTGTTGTGATGGTGGTGACACCAACCCAACAGTAATGGCACCGTTTTCATTCCAATTCAAGCACTGGCCAAACATATTTGGAAGAGAAAACAGGCATTTTTAACCAAACTGTCAGTAAAAATCCATCATAGTTTACACACCCATTTACCATACTGACTTTGCAATGAGGAATTATAAGCAACATTTCAGGTGAGCTCACTTTCAGTTTGACCTCTGAATAAAGTGGTTTAGATAATCTGGATAAACTGGTGTGTTTTTATAACCTGTCTGATCATCTGACTGCTTGTGTTTGTTGACCTGATGGACTTCAGTGTAGTTATATCACTGTTTCCCATGCTGCAACAAAGTGGAATCCTCCTTTAATGTCTTTTCCTCACTCATTTTGAATTAATTGTTATGATGTGTCTTTTCATGTTTTGCTTCTTTCAACTAATGACTGATATAATTTAACAGCCACTCAACCTAAAAGCTGATCTAAGTTCTTGGTTTCTGGTTGAAACTCAGATCTGGCTTTTCTCTCAGCTTTCTTCAGCCATGGGGAGCATGAATTACTTTTTTTTGGCTGGACCACAAAAGTGGGGCCAGCCCTATATGTGAATGTCTGTCCCACTTTATTCAGTTTTAATATTTTTTCAGGTGAGAAATTAACCATTTAGAGTCCCAATATGTGGCCAGTTTATCCAAATAACACCTTATTTGGAAATTTGCTCTGACATTTTCGGAGATGTGAGGAGCTGGTGGCCGGTTGAGACCAACAGGTTATCTCAGCTGCTAGCAGCCTGACTCCTGACTCCATCATCATCCTGGGGAGAACATGATCCAATGAACTGATCTGTGCAGCTCTTTGGTGACTTACTGCTGGCTTTAATGTCTCTGCAGCATTTTTATGTATGATATAATTCCGTTTGGAAGGTAAATGTTGGTCTCACAGATTAAAATCTAAAAATTGAAGCTGCCACATTAGTTTGTTTGAACATAAAGTGAAGCTTCATGTTTTTACTGGACAGAACAACAGCTCTGCCTCTGGGGCTCTATATGTACAGATATCACCACATTTCAATAAGTATAAATGTATTAAAATGAACAGATCAGTCTCTATAATAAATTTTGTTTTATTTCATTAAACTACATAACAGTTTGGATTTTTATTATAGCTACATTACATCTGGATCTCAGTCAATGACATTATTTTTTTGTAAGAAAAAAAATTTAGTGGAGCTTTGAGTTGAGATTATTTTGTCACAGTACAGTCAGGCAGGCGTGTTGAAGCAGAGCTGCTGATGTCAGGAAGTACACTGCTGTTCCAGTTGCAGATCGTATGCTGATTGTACTGCATCCTCCCATCCTCGGAAGTTTATACTCCTGAGTCGAACTTGCCAAGTCCTAACTAGTAAGTATGCAAGTCTTGGCATACTTGGTATTGAGAAAGGCTCTATATCAAATTGGCTTCAGTCAAAGCCTGGCGCACTTCCTGGGGGCTTGGTTGCCATGTGTTGCCACTTCCTGTATCCATTGTTTCAAATTATAAGCCCTCTAGCATTTCATATATGGTCCAGCCATATACTAGGTTTTGACCTTGTCTTGTTTACTTCCACCAGTGTAGTTCCCAGTGGTTTATAATTGAAGTTTTTCCACTACTGTTCAAAAAACACCTTCCTCAGTCATAATTTGGATTTGAGTGGGTGAGTGATCCTGAAATATACTCACTTCCCTTCTCTGCCTCTGACATTTTTACTTACTGAATCCAAAATAGAGCATGAAGAGAGAGATGAAAGCGTGAGAAAAAGAGTCTCCATTTTGAGCATGGAGGAAACTCTAAAAATAAAGTGAGGTTTAGAGGTCCTTATGATACAAACACACACACACATACTGTACAGTCCATGAAGCACTCCTAATATGGACCCATTTCCTGGTGTTTCAATCATGTTTTTGGCTTGAGTCTTGCAAACCTGCTCTGTATGAAACTCAGTTACACAGTTACACAGGCACACAGTGAAATGTTCCTATTCTATGACAGGGGATCAGCTGTGTGTAGGGGAGGTGAGGAATGTGTGTGTACTGGTTTCCAAGACTGAGTGGAAAGCAGTGCAGATTAACAGGTGTCTGTGTAACACTTTATAGAGCTCCACCTGGCTAGCAGGAATTTTAACTAGTAGACTGACTAATTCTTACCGGCCTCCCTGCCCTCCTCTGTGGTCCAGACACATTGCGGGAAACATTTATGCTGCCAGAATGATATTTTCACTTTGTAGGTATTACCCTTTTCATCAAATAGGTTTTGGACAACAATGGACTTAAGCTAAGGTTAGAGTTATGTTAAGGTTAGGATTAGGTTTAGGTAAGGTTAGGGTTAGGCGAGTAGTATTTATGGTTAGAGTAAGTCTCCAGGAAATTAATGTAAATCAATGTAATGTCCTTTGAGTGATGGAAACACGACTGTGTGTGTGTGTGTGTGTGTGTGTGTGTGTGTGTGTGTGTGTGTGTCAGAGGGACTGGTTGGCATGTTCCAGGAGGTTTTATATGGCACCTGTTAGAGTAGGAAAAGGTTGGAGGAAGGGAAAGAAAGTAAAGGAGGGAGATGGGAGGAGGGCAACTTTAGGCTCCATGTGGAATATCTTACATAGTAACTGAGCATAAAAATTAGATTTGTGTACAAAAACAAAGTATGTTTCTCATACCAGAAAAAAACTGTCCAATCACAATTCTGTCTGTGTTTGATTATGAGTACATTTTGTATTTGCATGCTACCTCTTTTACTGTCAGGCCAGTAGATGTAGTTTACCACAGTGCCTCATGGTTCATTACAGGAGAAAAAAGTTGATATATATGATATATATCGTAGAGTTTGGCTGGTCTTCATTATGGAAATTAATTTAATGATACTTGTGTCAGAGCAGCCAGGAAGCATAAATCATGTGTCACATAAGATATATGTTTCTTCGCCTATATTGCTTTGTGAAGCTCTCAGTATAACGTTCAATCAGGACACAGACTCACCTCAGCACACCTGACTCCAACCATACCTCCCTCACCTGACGTAACCTCTCTGCCATTGTAGTTTGTTGCTGTGCTGTCACCATCTCTTCAACGGCTTTTAGTTCCTGTTTTTCCTCCAGAACCCTGCTGTCTGTTGATATTACAATCAAGTCAATCCCAGGTCCACTACAGTGGTCCCGCTTACATTACTAACCAGCCAAGTGTCATATCTGATGTCAATAAAAGTGGACGTTGTTTGTACTCTGAGGAACAAACATTGTGGGTACAGTTGACAATGTGGAACTTCTCCAGGCAATAATGAATTTATCAGGATTTATGTTAATCAAGCACCTTATGAAACATTACTGCAACCACTAATGCTCTACAATCAGCTTCAATCAAAGGTATGATCAAGAAGAGTGGCATTTTTGTCATCTTATTCACACACCTGATAGCACAACCAGTCCAATTCCTGTATGGCAACCCATGTCGAGGACCCCATTCATGTGGAACCGCATCACCCCCGTGTCCATCCCTAGCTGAGGGGAGGGTCGTGAGGGAGTGTTGGCTGATACATATAGACCTGTCACTTTGGTGGTCTGAATGGGGTATAAGTGTGCTTTCCAAACTCTCTCCACCACCCAGCATCATCCTTGTTTCCTTTGAAATCATCGGTTTACTTGTGTCAGTAAACATGCCAATGATATGGTGATGTTGGCTGACTGGTGGCTTCTGTTCTGTTTTCCCCTGTGAGGATCAAATAACTGATTTTATTTAATGTGTGTAATGTCAGTCTGTTTCAGAGAACATTACCTGATTGATGAATGATAAATGTGAAAAAAAGAAGAGCAGAACAGAATAAGGAGACAGGGAGAATGATAGAGGTCAGAGTTGAGGGACCTGATCTTGTTTATACGTTCAGTCTGTCTCTGAGCTACCAGGCAGATTTCATGAAGAGCAGCATATGAGTCTATTTTCATGCTTGAATATTTTGGGTTACAGTTACATTCCTGCACCTTTTGGTCAGTGGAAACACATGATCAAAACAAAGAGGTTTGAAGTAATGCCTCATGTGTTACTTATTAGTCATTACAAGTCATCATCTGCACACCGTAAACACACACCATGAGCACATTAGAACCATTTAATGCAACATTTGTTTCTGAGCCTGTGTTGGGATTGGATGAAAGTTTTTCCATGACTGATTACACCCCCAACAATCAACTCTTTACATTGACACATGTTTCTGTCCAGCAGTGCTTGTTGCTTAGCAACAGGTTGTTACTGGCACATGGCCAAAATGAAGTTTTGAAATCAAAAGAACTAACCTTAACTGTTACCATTAATCACAGTACAGCACTCCTTCTTATATGTTATTACTCCATCATAGCATTATAAACCTTATTTGAAAAAGCCCTGCGGCTGTGACAGTCATACAGATTTATCATGTATAATGATTCATATCATTACACAGTCCACACTGTATATTTCAAATGTAATTAGAGCGTAGGAAGGGTATATAAGTGCCAAGAATGCTCTTATGATCCTGGTGGTACTCCTCAAAGATTTTAACAAATCTCCAAATGATAAAGCAAACACACTGGTTTTTCTGGCTTAACCGCTGAGCTAAAAATTATTTTTAAACATTTTTGGATACATTAAACAATTCATAGCAAACATTTTACCCCATATGAATGTTTAGTGTTTTAAAATGACACTATAAATGCTTGCCATGATCTCTCTTCTTTACATGTTTATTAAACTTGACCAAACTGTGACAATTAATGTTAAATGGCAAAGCTCCCTGATGGGAGGGGCATGTGCACGCATACACATATGCAACACAACAGTTTAACAGCTTAATACTGTGCACACACACACACACACAACTTCCTCTCAAGACACTACAACCTTTAGTAAACAGTAAACAGAACCGCCTCTGAGTGTCCCATCTCCCTGCTTGAATTCAAGTGATATTGCAAAGCTTTCATCGTCCACCTCCAAAACCTCCTCAGTCACCAGTCTGTCAGAGAGCTGGACATGCAGCTCCGAACCGAGTTCCAGAGCGAAGAGCAGCACCATGGCACAGAAACGGCTCAGTATCCGACCTGAAGGATGCATTTATGGACGCAGTGAGGCATAAAAATCTATCACTGCCTTTCATTTCTGGGAGCTGAGTTCACTTCCATTTAAAGTCTTTTGTGCTGGTGCTGTTGGTAAGATTATGCGCTGTATGTTGTGGGATGACAAATTAGTAGGCAGATTTACTTCATGGTTAGTGCGGCTGTCTGTCCTGCCAGTGTGGCACCGATGAAAAATAGTGAAGAATACTGATGTATATATTTGGCTCAGTGAGTGTGTGTGTTTGTGTGCGTGAGTGAGTGTGGTCATGTGTAGGTTCGGCTGTTTGAGTGTGTGTGTGGTGTGAGTGTGTGTGTGGTGTGTGTGTGTGTGTGTGTGTGTGTATGTGTGTAAACCCTTGTTATTGCCTTTTATCTTGTGAACATTCAAATAAACGGTGTAGTTTTGATATTGAAAACAACACATCTCTGACTTTCATTACTGAATGAACCTGTGTGCCCTTTATTGGATTAGTGTATGTCTACTATTGTGGTGTAGTCAGTCAAGTTCCCGCTCCCACCACATGTGTAAACTGTGTACTGCTTTAAACCCTGATGGTCAATTGAGTCCAAATATGTGCACATGATTAAGTGCGTGTGCACATACGCGTATGCATGATTAAGCCCATGGCATCAACATCTCACTCCAGCCAGGTACCCAAAGTTGGCAACCCTGCGGACCAGCAACATGTAAATCTTTGAACAGGACCTGCCTTCACAATACTCCAAGTGTTACCTCAAAACCCCCACAACATACCTTGCCCCTCTCCCCCCTCCATTTGCATCTCTGATCACCTCAAATCATCTTGATTTTATGATCCTCCTGGTTAGACTGCTCTGAAACTTTTTGTCTTTCGAATACCTTAACATCTTAGTGAACTGCTCCCACAGAGTGCTGCTGCTGACTGTTCATCAGCCCTGAAATTCTCAACTAACTTTATAGATGAATTTGCTGAACAGTCATGTCAGTCATATCTACTGAGTTTGACGAGATTATTTTAACAGAGGGTTTCAATCTGCATGTAGACAATCCAGTAGTGCTGCGAGAATTTTATGCTTTGCAGGACAGTTTTGTTGGTGTGCTGGAGGAGAAAACAATGTCATCTTCATCATAAACGCCCGTGTGAGAAGGCGAGATGGTCGCTTGAACTTCATTTTTTATATGAAAAACTAAAGTGATAAGCGTTACACGGACCCACAGTTGTAGTTTTACGTCCTTTTGGGACCAACAGTTGTAGTTTTCTCAGGCTGGTTAGCAGCTCCTCCATCCGGACTGCTGCTAGTGCAAAGCCACTGACACAGTTAGCTTAGCCTGTTAGCACCATGTCAGCTTTGTAGACTATATTTTGTATGTCATGCACATAGATTGAGTGTGTAAGTTATGTATTTAATACATGCACTAATACATGTTTTTAGTGTTCAATCATTCTAGTATTCAGCATTGATCTGTACCTGTATCACATTATAAGCTTCGTGGTGCTTTATATATTTCTCTATACTAAGAAAATACATAGGAAACACGTGTAAATCATGTCATATGTTGTCTGTTTTTGATGAGAACATAAATTTGTTATCACAATAGAGCAGTACTATAAATATGAATTTCAATTTGTTGGTAAAATGACACATTCTGAACCACTCCACAGCTAAAATGAGCACTCCTTTGTTTAGAAACAATATGTATATGCTGAATGTCTTTAAAGAAGCAGCTTTTTCACCACTCAAGGGTTTTTGTTTTTGAAAGCAAATTGATTTGTTGTTATATAAAATTGTCCCCACCGCTCCGATTTCATCAGGTGGAGGACAATGATATAGTATGATGCGGTTTGTTGTAAGATTCCATGTTGGTTTTCCTCCTGTCCTCCCCAGTTTTTTGAGTCACCAGGCGCCACTGATACATACATACATACATACATACATACAGAGATTCCTTGCTTTATATAGAGAGATAAAACTGAAGTCGTTGTTTTTGGCCCATGAAAAGGAAAGAGTGATTGTGATTGACCGCCTGAGGACTTAATCTCATAACCCCAGTTCCACTGTGAAAAATCTGGGCATTATACTACATTCATACCTCAATTTTAGTAGACATATCACAGCAATTGTGAAATCAACCTCTTATCACTTAAAAAATATTACTAGAATCAGAGACCTGTTGTGATGACATGACTTCGAAAAGCTGATTCATGCTTTTGTTTTTACCAGATTGGACAACTGTAACACTGTTCTCAGGCCTCCCAAAGACAACTTCAAAACAATTACAACTCATCCAGAATGCTGCAGCTAAGTTGCTTACTAGAACAAAAAAACCCAAACACATCACATTTATTCTTAAAACCCTGTATTAGTTTCTAATTAGTTTAGTCCATTTTAAAATCATTTACTTATTTTTTTTTTTTTAATCAGTCAACAACTTTGGCCCTAAATACTTTCTCAAATGCTTCCTTATGAACCTACTAGAACCCTCAGATTAGGGACCAGGGACTGGTCTATTTCTTTCTATTTCCTTCAGGTCCCCCAGGAACATATAAGACAGGCCCCATCTGTGGATCCATTTAAATCCAGACTTAAAACTCACCTGTTCCCCAAAGTCTTTGACTGAAAACTAACTTGACCTCAGCACAGTCACTTTAAGTGCTTTTGTTACAGTACAATACCTTCAAAGAGATCATGCAGCAAATCAGGTGGGTAGCCAGATAAAACATCAAAATGTTTTAGTTTTTCAGTCGGTGGGCACTGTCTCTTTACTCCATAACAGTTACTTTTATCTCCCTGTGCTGTCTGAACATGAATCCTGTGCTCTTATACTGTCCTTGGACGATATGCTCCAAATTTAATTTCACTTACTTGGAACTGGGATTTTTCTCCAAGACAAAACCTGCAGATATGTATACTTGAGAAGCTCTCCACAAATCCTCCAATAGAGTGGGAACCAAGGTTATCTGCAACAACACAATACACAGTACCTTTGACCATATGCCTAATGACGGAATGTAAAGTCTCTCCTCTTGTAGGCTGGCAAGATCTTTTAGCAGTGGTTCTAACATAGCACTATAGGCAAACAGTTTTATATCATAAGCTTTGCAGAGAATGGCAAGGTAGATTGATGTCAGCGAGGATCTGAGCAACGTTGGCACATTAGCTAAAACCCAATACACAGCAGTAGAGGGAGGTGGGGGATGGGGAGGTTGGTGCCGAGCAAAACATGTTGCCCCGTGTAAAGGTGTCATCAGTGATACACATTGTTCAGGCATACACCAAATATATTATTTGCCCACCCCTCCACTGACATTTTGCTTTTTTTTACATGGAAATAAAATCCATTTAGTTCATTTTTTCATATCAGCACCGATGTTTATCAAATAAAAAAATAATTTGTAAAATACTAGGCATGTTATCAATACTTAGACGATGGACACCAGAAAGTGAAAGTAAACTGAAAGTGTCTGCTCCGTGACCGTCCGGAGCAGCAGCAGAGTCGCAGCACAGAGTAGCAGAGTGAGATGTCTGTCCTCTGCTCTAAACACATGTAGCTGTTAGCGAGCAGCTGCTCTAATGTCTCCCTGGGTCTCTGTGTATGTTTGCGACCGAAACTCTTCCATTCTCTGCCTGCTCTCGGATGGTGGGGGGGTTGCTCCGGTAGCCGCAGCCTCACCGTCACACACGCTGTCTCTCTCTCTCTCAACCGTACACTCGCTACGCACTGAGCTATTCCTTGAAGGAGCTACGATACTTGTACTCTTAGGCCCAGTGGGGGGTCAACTCATGCCCAGTAGGCTGCCGGGCTTGCACACACTGGCAGAAACCCTGCACATACAGAATCAGAGATATGGCTGGATTATTTTCTGATAACAACATGTTTTTAAAATCTGGGCCATCGTGAAATGTATCGAGTTTCAGAACTGCTGTCTGCTTCACAACTGTGTGTGAGCAAATCCTGGATCTCTTTTTTTCTTCAAAACCTCATATAAGGACTTCAAAATAATACACATTGGAAACTCTGCTCTCTAGCACTGAGCAAATACTCTATGGGTTCCACCATGGAAAAATTCTATTCTATTCTATTCTATAGGAGGTGGAAAGAAAACCTTACTCCCTAGAGTTTACTAATTGGGTTGCACTTACATATGTCTGTCACCATCTCTGAGATTATTAAATCATCAACTTCACAATTATGCTTCTTTAACCATGACTGTAAAATTTCTTAAAATTGGACCTAAAGCTGAAGAAGAAATAAAGTGCAGTTCTTCCACTAACTCATCAATACACCTTTTCGGTACATTGAATATGCTTTCCAATTTCAGCAGCAGTTGGGCTACATTTTTTTCAATTAAGTTAGGCAATTCTCTCCTTTCTTCATTTTCAGGATCTTCACTCACTACACCCTCAGTATCTTCCTCAACAACAGGATCGTCTCCTGCAAAAGCTCAGGCTTGAAGTCATCCAGTGAGTGAGGAGTGTGTTTATGGCTCCTATGAGAGGCAAATGTTCAATGAATGTTTGTTTTGAAAGGAAAATTTTCAAAAACACAAGAGCCAGTTTCCTGACGGCAAATGTGCTCAAAGTATTCTCTTTCTGTGGAGATAGTGTTTAAAGAGCAAAATGGACATTTAAGACAGGACTTTTGTGTGTGTCACTGTCTCACAGGTCGAATGACTTCTTGACAGATGGGTTCGCAGACTGCCCCATGTTTTAAATGAGCAAATTTTACAGATCCAATTCATTTTAAAAAATAAGCAAAGTTCTGTTTAAATTACTTCATCTTAAATGTGGATTTTGTGTTGCATATGATGCTGCGTTTTTTAATGTTGAAGCTGAAAAACAAGAAAAAATCAGCTTGCAAAAAACTGCACAGAAATTGGCTTTTGTCTTATTCTACGCTTTTTCCAGAACGCAAATGGTAATGGCAAACTACAGTGGCAAATTGTGTTTGAGTACTGACCATAAATGTTAAAATAAGGAGAAAAAACTAAGCAATGAAAATGTTTCAAACTGAACTTGTGATGACTATAGACCCATTTTACTGATGCCAACATAACAAAGTGTGCCAGTTGCCTACCTATCAAACATCAAGCAGCAGATTTTTAAATGGAAAAAAACGTTTCTCATAAATGTTGTAATGCCAAATCAAAAAACTACCTGTGTAAAATGTTACAAGATGTTTCAATTCTGCAAACTTAAGTAGTGTCAGCAGATATAAATGGCGCAACCACAATGGCAAAATTAGCATATTTTTATGTGCTAATGTTAGGTAAAGTGATTAAATTAGCTTATTACTGAACTAAGCCTTTTCTACAATGTAGTGTTGGCTTCTCAGCCTGCATTTGCAGATTGCACTTGGACACAGAATATTCTTTAGCTGTGGCTCAATTAACTAACTTTAACCTCACACAAAAATAACCAGGGCTTAAACATCAACATGCATCAATTTAAAACCGAAATATGTGTAGTAACCTACATTTGTTACAGGTTTCGTCATGAATGTCAAACTGCCTACCCATAAAAGTGTTATTTATAGGACGAAGCAAAACACTTATTCTCTTACCTTTGCAGTGTTACAACTAAAGTTACACAAGTTCAGTGCCAATTAATGTCATTCAGCTGCCATTGTAAAACAATACATAAAAAAGACTACATTCAATAACATTCAGCAAAAATATATTTAAAAGTTGATGTGAAGCTTATATAAGGCTTCAGCAGTCTGAGTTAGTCATATCAAGTGGATATCTGCCACATTTACAGTCTTTTTAGCATCAAATTCCCTCTTTGTGTTTCCTCGGACAGTGTTTCCCTGTTGAACTGTGGTGGAAGTATAGTAACAAAAATAGGGACTGAAAATGTTGAAAGATATCTACTTGATTTGACTCACTGATGACTTTTAAATACATTTTTGCACCGAAGGAGGACTGTGGATTTTTTCCCCATCACTTACATTGTAAGAGCATTATGAAGGGATCTTCTTATGGCCAGCATGAACAGGAGGAATGATAATGGCAAGAAAAACCTGTTTCAGTTTTCATTTAGAAAATTGAAACAGTGCGCAGGTTCATGTTCCTATTTCTCGACCACAGGGTGACTTAGATACGAGGGCACAGGCTTGTCACAGCCCTGTGGCAGGTGTGGCCTACCACTGTGGTCAAATGCAGCTGGGGCTGTAGCATACTCCACATACACAAACACATACTATTATATACAATACACAAATACGCACACACACTGACATCCTTTAATCTTCCAAGTGAAGTCGTGTTGCCTCTTGTAAATCACTCAACAGCTGGTCCCTATTGTGTTTATTTCATCTGAGTGCCTCATAGGGTGGACAGAAGAAACATGGCCAATAATTTGCTAGTAATTCTGAATATGAATGATGTATCTTTCTTAGTCCTGTCATAGCTTAGCCATTTAAGCCATGCCAGGCTCAGCTTTACATGATCAAAAATTAGACTCAGTTGATGGAGGCTCATCAGGTCCACCCATAGTTTGTTGGCTCAGCAATAGTTTATCAGCTTCAGCAGCAGTTTGTTAAGGCTTGCCTACACACGTTTTAAGTTGTCTGTCTCATGTTTCTGATGGAGCAGATACATTTCTATATTAATCAATACAGCTCTCTACACAGGCCACGTAACGGATCACATTTCACTCACCCAGAACACATGTAACCATAAGCGTATTTTTATGCTTCAAGGATGTTTTGTTTTACACATGTAACTTTAGTCTTAGGGAGCTACCAAAATGCAGGTGACCTACATTCATTACTGTGCCTAAACACATCCTGTGTAGACACTCCTGCTACTCTATTATTATTTAGTATTCTTCTCAGCTGCAGTACACCAATGGATTCCATTCCAAAGCCAATGGCCAGTAACCTAAATGTTAGCTTCACACCCTAGTATGTTTAGTTATACTAGTTTAGAGTGTTAGTTTTATTAAAAGCACATGGAACATAGATAAAATCTTTGCCTTCCTTGCAGTTTTACATGAAAGCTGTCACCAATCCAAGCATTTCTTGTTGAAATTGTAGAAAAAGCTGTGAAAAGATGGACAGCCTGGCTTTGTCTAAGATCCTGAGGTCTAGTCAACTGCTGCCTTCTCAGAACTCTATCAAGCAGCTGTCACTGAGGGGAAATACATAGATTACTGCACTAAATCACACTGCTCTGACCACAGAGGGAGTATAATGCACACACACTCACAGACGCACAGAGGGAGTGACCCAATGTTGTCCACTAGAGAGAATGAGCTAAGGCCCAGCTGTGTGTGTGTGTGTGATGATAAAATTGCGATTGCACTGACCTCAGTAAGAGCGTCAGACTGAAAGCAGAAATGATGTAACATAGCACATGAGGAGAGCAAGAAATCGACAGTCAGGCAACATAAAGTGTGGGAAAGAAGGAAAGAGAGGAAAACATGAAAGAGACAGTGAAAATTGAGCTAATGACAAGACTGAGATGCTTGCTACAAGAACAAATATACAATTTCAGACAGGTGGAGCATAAATAATTCAGTAGTTCATGTACACTTTATACTGCTGCTGTGTACTTTGGTTTTACTTCCCAAAACATTTGTTAAGTTTTTAGAGTGTTTAAAATGTCTTTCCTACCTTCTAGCTAATCACAATATGAACTTACAATTTCTGACTTGAAAAAATTGATTGCAGTTGATTGTGTTGTTCCAATAATATACCAAATTTAATGAAAAATGAAGGCTGTCTGGAGTGTAAAAACATTGAAAAATGTCAAATGCAAGGGCATGCCATGGGAAGAAGTTAGCATTAATGTAAATATAATTTATAATAAATGGTCTAAAAAAATAATTATCACTGATGCAATCCTTTTGGTCCAAGTAATCATTGCTATGATGTTTTTGCCCTGCCACCCAAGGTCAAAATCCTGGTTTTATGCCAGTTTCATACACAGCATTTTTCAGCCCCACATGACCAACTCTGTGTTTGCAGGATGGAAGGTGGTGAAGAATCAACTCTGTACATTTTGAACTCTCCAAGTGCATACAGCATAGAGTTAGCAAGTTAACAAAGGCTGCAGTAAAATACGCTACACCAAACTGGGAAGAAACAAGTGGAAAAAGATATTCAGCTATTCATTCACTGTGTAATTACACTTATCAAGTTATATCCTACAAAATGCCCACAATACCATAGCAACTGCCAACCAACAATCTACCAACCACCTAGTGAAACCTCAGCCACCCCTACCACCCTTGCAAATACTAAGCAACCATGTAACATCCACCTAGAAACCACCTAATAACTCCTGAGCAACCGCCCAAACACTCAAGCAATCAGTTAACCCATTGGCATCTCTCTAGCATCCACTGCAATTACCCTAGCAACCATCCACAAGTATCTAATCAGCTATCCCGTACACCTTAGCCACAACCTACAGGGTCTATGTGAGTATCTCACCTTAATTAAGTTGAAGGACTTGAGGGACCCACATTTTTTACAACATAGTCAAAATCGATGAAGCAAAGGCAGATATATTCCAAAATCACTGAATCATACACTTCCCATGATGCAACCTAATAGTATCTTTTGTTAGACTTCCCCATCTGATAACACTGATGTCTCTTAAATGCCCAATATGTAATTTCAAAACAACAACAAAACACGTGTGATGACGTGAAGTAGGAGGTGGAACTGGGAGCTGTTGTCTTCATTGTTAAACAACTAGCTTCTTCAGGTTAGGATTACTCCAGTGTTCATCATTCAGGATGTTTTAACCGTGAGCTGAATTATCCGCAGAGGTCTTCTCCTCTCCAAAACAAACAGACCCGGTGATTAAAACAGGTAAAAACACTAAATAAAGCAGTTTCACATAAAAAATCAATGTTTCTCTGATGTTGTTCAGCGGGCACAGGACATCCGGTAGGGGCTGCTAGCCTAGCCGCTGCTTACGTTTGCTCAGCTTGTTTCTCTGATAACTTACGATCCAAACGTTCAGCAGGTTTTTACCAGGAACTAAATTATCCACAGAGGTCTTCACCTCTCCAGAACAAACAGACCCAGTGATTAAAACAGGTAAAAACACTGAATAAAACAGTTTCACGTAAAAAATCAGTGTTTCTCTGCCACTGTTTGGCTGGCACCAGACGTCCGGTAGGGGCTGTTAGCTGAGCTGCTGCTAACGTTTGCTCAGCTTGTTTCTCTGTTAAATTAAAATCCAGACATTCAGCAGGTTTCTACCGGGAGCCGTATTATCCACAGAAGTCTCCTCCTCTCCAAAAACAAATGTACACAGGGATTAAACCTGGTAAAAATATTGAATAAAGCTGATTCATGTAAAAAAACAATGTTTCTCCGACAATGTTCGGCGAGCACCGGACTTCCGGAAGAGGCTTCTAGCCGAGCTGCTGCTAATGTTTGCCCAGCTTGTTTCTCTGATAACTTAAAATCCAGATGTCCGATGACTAAAATCCTTTATCTGGATAAAAGATATAGTTAAAATCAACCAAGATCTAAAACGTTTATCACAAAAATGTGGCTTAAAACTGAATAAAAGTCAATAACAGTTTCTGTCAAACAACCACAACACCGACATATTGTCTTGCATGCGTGTACTCTTTGGTAGACACCATTGTGGCAAACAGCCACAGTGCCGATGTATTATCTTGTATGTGTATACTCTTTGGTAGATGCAATTGTAGCGGACAAACACAAGGCCAATGCATGCATCTTGTGTGTGTATACTCTTTAGTAGAGGGGTATAAGGCTATTGACAGGTGACCAAATGAAACAGACTGTTATCTTGATTAAAATTACAGATTTCTCTGGGTTTGGAATTATTGGAAACATTTGGGATAATGTAAGTACACAATTCAACAAAATATATAACATAGGCTAGTTGTTTTTAGACATTTTAATGGGGAATAGTTACATATAGCTTTAACTCCATGCCCCCTGTTTGTGATGCAGGCTTTCTGTTAAAAATATGACTTCCAAGTCCATGCCAAAACAACCCTGATGACATCATTATGACATCATCAGTGGTTATAGAGTAACTGAACACTAGATCTTTTTTTTTTTTTACACTGTACACCTTATCACATAAGTCTGTGTTGGCATATGATGTTAATGCAGATGATTTTTCAAACAATACACATAGTGTGTGTAAAAACAAGCTTATTTATTATTTCTGTCTTCTTGGATTTGAAAATTCAGTTCAGTCGAATTCTCTGCCCCTCCCTAACGGAGACCGGGATCCCACTGGGCGCATGTGCGCCGTGTTCCGGCTCCAGCGCGGTTTTGCTCCGTCCCCTGCACGGTGTCCTATCCCACCGGGAGCATTTCAGAAGTTGAGCATCTTGATTGCGAGGAAGCCATCCGCTTTTAAATTCAGTTGCTTTTCCACTATAGTAATCACGGCAGCCTAGTCAAAGCTAAAAAAGTGCCTTTGGGCTACCGTTATTACTGCAGTAGCAGGGCAACTAAACTGCCTGATTTTGTTAATTTGCTCAGATTTTGTTGATATGGTAATTTTCCTTGATTTTTGTGCTTCTACTATGGTTAAGTAGGCTATGTAGTTAAATGGTTTCTTTATGTGTCTGTTTTAATTGTGTTTATTGTTGATATACGATCAGGAGTCTGCATGGGGTGTTTTCTTTTGAAAATTGGCCAGATGCTCAATGCTGTTTCTGTGTCTGACTTCCTGCCCAGCTCGATCTGCTGTGTGCTCTTCAACAAATTTGACTTGCCTGAACTCCTCCAAAGCGGAAGAAATTGTACAATAATTTTCACAGAGTGAGTAGTACTCCTCATGACAAGTAAACTCCCCCACCTACTAATGCCCTAACATCTGAGTAACCACCTTGGTAAAAATGGAACACCCTAGCAACCACTTGTGAAATATAAGTCACTACCTAGCATGTCTTGAAAGTCAGGATGCTGGGGCATTTATTGTTGATATCTGAGTGGTGAGGGTACCGAAACAGATTTGACAAAACGTGTCTTTAGATGAGGTGAAATGACTTCACTTTTGTTACTCCTGTTGTGATATCCCTCGCCATGTTTATGGCTGATCTCATTATAGTGAACATCCACATCTGTACCTACAGCAGTCATGTGTTGACATGTTACTAGTTGCTAATAGCTAGTGTTACACTGACTGACTGTCACACACTGCAGAAAATACAGTCTGATGGCTGGTAGTATGTAACTTAGCACTGTTCATATCAATCTACATTACCTTGCCAAGAATTATCATATCAATCTCATATTGGCAAGATAAAGTGCAAAGGAATGACTGTAATTCACTGAAGGACTGCTAAATAAATGAAAACACTTAAGAGGCATGTGGCAATACAGTAAATGTGGATACTAATAGTGATAACTCTGACAAAAATACCCCGGTTGTGAGAGGTACTTTGCTTAGATTTATTTAGTGGAGGTAAAGGTAACTCTAACTCCAATGGAAAGGTACAGTTTACTTCGTAGCAGTCACACTTCTGTCCTGACTTCATGCTGAATTTCCTCTTTTCTGCTTACTTGTAACGCTCCAGTTGTGGTGGCTGATGCATTTTAGTGTTTGTTGTGGTCACCTTCCTTCTTGTTCTTTTTATGTTTTATGTTGGTTGTTAAACAATGAATAGACTCATTACCGCCACCCATTGCTATGGAGTGTGTGCCCTTGGTGTCTTTGCAAGAGTTTGTTTACACCTTGCTGCTTTAGAACACAGATATGATGGTACATTCACTCAGGACAACTGGAGAGTGGTTGTACCCGACCACTTCAGAAATATTGGCTGTAGTGGCCAAAAATGCATGTTAGGATAGGGGTGATGCATTATTTTTATTACTCAGAAATCTATCTTTTGTTATTTATGAGAATGTATTTTGGGGTTTTTTGGGTTTTTTTGCATTTTTTAAAAGTTACATAGCTTTTTTTTAAGCAAACATACAACATTTTATTCAGTACTGTATATGTCACCTTTTTTGTTTTTCTATCCAATGACAACTATGTGAAAAGACTCCTTTCAGAGGCAAATGTAACTATTGTTACAGCAACAAAAATTAAAGTTAGTACAGCTTGTTCTTTATTTTTTATGACTTTTTAGACAGCATAACTCTGATGTGAAGCTGTTTTCACATAGTCATGTAGCTTAATATTCCATGCCTGTTCAATAAGAGATGTAAAACCAAGTTAATGGAGAGAGTGTGACAGACTGAGAAAAATATGAGAGAGAGAGAGAGAGAGACAGAGAGATACAGAGGTGGGGAGTGGGGTATCATACGTAAAAAATGTGAGGAGTAGAGAAAGTGAGGTAAAATCCAGCAAAGGGAAAACAAGGAAGAAATGTTAACCAGTTTGTTATTGTGAGGGATTCTGGTTGTCAAGGCAATAGAGGGGGAAACCCACACAGCTGTTGTCAAGCTAATGTTGCATTCAAGTCCTATGAGGAAATTGTATGTGCTGTTCAAGGAATTAACAAGAAAGTACTGTTCACGTCTGTGTAACCAGTATGTGTTACCACTAAGTCCAGAGTGAGTAATGCATAATAAAGGTAACTGTAAGGTTTGGACCAGACTCAGAAGAATTTAGGGACAGCAGGAGCCAAGAGGATGGGTGAACATTAATGAAACTGAAACACAGGACACTGCTGTAGATTTTGATTGCACGTATTGAACAGTAAACCAGGTAACAACCAGATGGGACCCAAATACCTATTAAGATAAGTTCAAGTTACAGAATAGATCTAACCACAGATTCAATTGGAAAACTAAAAAAAAAAAACAGTGCGCACATAGAAAAAAACAATTAAGACCCGGGTATTTTTCAAAGTCTTTGTAAGAGTCACAGTTATTGTGTTATTCTCACTCCAAGTCTGGTGTTGCACCGGTATGAAGAAAGATAGGTATGTTGTCTGTCCTCGGAGCTGTATGTGTGTGTACAGTTCAATCCTAACACACTTGAAGTAGGTGTGGAATACGTGATTGTTCTTCAGTTCACAGCCTTCTTACTGCAGACATCAGGCTCTGTATCTTGTGGGCTGGGCTCACCATCTAGTACTGGAAAAGGTTTTCTCTGGAATCTCTGAAATCGTCTCTTGAGTCTCTGAAATCTCCACTGTTGGCTTGAGATCTCATCTGAAGTCTCTGGCCTCCTCAAGAGGACTCCACTCAGAATTCTGAGTTATGAATAAGATCAAGAAAATATTATATTTATGCTTATTCTTGGAGCATTCCTGCTCATAGAATAAAGCTTGACTGAAACTTATGACTCTTATTGACAAACTTATGTTGTACAACATAGGCAGTTCCCTTCGGTTTCACAATCACAGTTTTATCCCTAACTTGCACAAAACCATAATAGAAATAATGAAATGCATAACAGAAAACAACAACACAACTAACAACAAATTTAGTCACTGATGTGCCTTTAAATATGCTTACATTCTTGCAACCTGTAAAAATACCATCACTAACAGTTGAATTCACTAGCAAACTACATTTTAGCCAGCAGCATACATATGCAGCAGTTAACACAAATAGTGCAAAGAGAACATCAAAGCAAAATAACATCTCTTTTATACACCAATATGGCAGAACATGTCTACTTATCAGCAGTATTAAACTCATCAAATATCTACCTTTTAAGTCACTGGACACTAATTATTGTTGCAGCTAGCGGACTTTCAGATCAGTAACGTCAGCTACATCCTAGGAGTTTCCCCTCACCAGTGTAAAGAACTGGCACATTAGCTTGTAAAATGGTGTCAAGCCTCAGTGCACACGCATCTGTTTTCATCCACACTGTCATTTTATATTGTTGACATGGAAGTATGAATTAACACATGAAAGCACACAACTTAAAATGAGTTCCTCAAATGTTAAGCTAAGTTTCTTACCACTTAAATAACAAAACTCTCAATTAAACTATGTCATACATATATATATATATATATAATTTCATAAGAGTTTTATTATTTCAAATGTAATTGTATAATTTTAGGAATATTTATTCAGAGGTCTATTTTAATTGCTGATTTGACTACTTTGGGTCACATCTGCTTTCTGTGTTCAAGCAGTAATCTTACTTGCTTGATTTTCTACAACTTCTGAAAACTGTTGGTAAATAGTTGGTGTAGTTCTCTATTTTTCCAAAGAAAACCGTTATTCAACTGATGGTCAGCTTGAAATGACATGAAGAAAAAACACTTTCATAACATTTGTCATTTTGTGATCAACATGCCAAGAAAAGACACAACTAGTTGCTGAAATAAGTAGTTGTGGTAGACATTTTACAAATATTGCAAAATCTTAATATATTATTTACTGAGTTCAACTGTGTAGAGTGTGATATAAAAAAAAAAAGAGAAAACATCAAGATGAATGTAAAATGACAAAAGATGCACGTTATGGTTTGGTAAGGCAATTCTTGTATGAAATGAACACAGCATAAGGCAGGAGAGAGGGAACAAAGTATGGAGCGTTGGAGGAGGACAGATTGCATGGTTGGTGTAATGTCTCCTCAGGGTCTGCTGGCTCCTGATTGGCTGGTGGGGGAGGAGGAGGAGGAGAGACCAATGGCAGTATCTTGCTGCACTATTGAGCGCCAGGCTGGGATTCATCATGTGAGAGGCCCAGTGCACTCTTTAACACAAAGCAGATGTCCTCAACCTCATTGGTGCCACTGACGCTCTCACTGTAGCGATGGAGCAATACCCTACCCTATCTATCTCTTCCTCTACTCCTTTTTACCTCTCCATCACTTGCTACCTTCCCTCCCTCCCTTCTCCCTCTTTCAGACATTCCCCCAATACAGTAAAAAAGAAAAGAAAAAAAAACGGTTCCGTAAGCCTAGAAAAAGGTTCTTTCAGTTTGTACTGTGCCTACAATAAATCTTGTAGACTCTTTGAAGCGTTCTACCTAGAATCAGAAAATAGATCTTCAGGTTCCACTCTATCATCATAGAGCTGTTTTCAAGCTTACACTTGGAAACTGTGGAAAGGTTTCCTGGAAAACATAACAAAATAATAACTGAAGAGTAACAAGGGTAGTGTTAGGGGGGAAACACCACCACTGCATAGACCTGGGGTTAAATTCCCGGTAATGTTTGTTGATTGGAAGCCAGTGAGGGATAAAGTCCTTGCCACTTCACTAGGGACTCCTACTGGTTGGACCAACGTACCTACACAAAGTGGGTGGCATGGATAGTAATACTCAGTATGTGTCATGCCCTTCCATAGCAAGCAGGTGAAAGGTTGTGGGCTGATATCTTAATGTGTATCAGAAGAAGCACATAGCTGTCTAAGACCTCACCAGTAAGAATTAAAGGGCTGGATATACTCCAAAATGGACACAAATGTGGACGTACACACGGCTCCATTTATATCACACTGAATGTCTGCATGGGGTAACGTGTTCACGCATGGTGCATATTGTCCATGCATCTTGCACCTTTGAGGACCTTTGTGGCCACATGGACATGGAGAGAATAATTTGGCTTCAACAGTGATAAGCACCATAGTGCAGGCAACTGGGAAAAAAAGCTCCTGTCATATGCTTTCAAAATGTACTTGTTTCTGATTGGTTATTCTCAGGATACCTTAAACATAGTCAATAGTTCAATCAAAAATACTGTTACACATAAATAATGGACTTTGCTGGACAAACACCATACTGCTTGTTATTGTAGTGTTCTTCACCTAACACAACCTACATTTTTTTTCTAAAATCAACACACCTGGTCATATATTACTGCTTGTGTGTGGCAACACACACTGGCACCAGCGTGCATTTGCATGCATCAAGAAACAAGAAACGAGTCTGTGGTGTCACCATTGCCCTGTTTTCCAGCACAGACACCCATCTGCATTACAGAAAAGCCGCAACTTTATTACATTTGAGACATCCTGGCTGCTGTACCCTGTACCCTTCTGTCTGTCTTCTGACACATCAAATGACATAAGTTTGGTTGTCCCACAATGGCCTGAATAATGTGGCCCCTACAGGGCTGAAAAGTAAAAGAGCTCAATAGGAATGCTGTCCAGATCATGTTTGTTTTTTATTTGGCTCCTCAAAAATGTAATTATCAGCCTGCAAAAATGATAAAACCCATGTTCATGCATCCCATAATATATTTCACCAAGATACATTCCAGCCTTGCATTTAAACTCAGGCATACAAACTCAGTGTCACATGCATGTTGCTCCCCTCATGTATTCTCTGTCTCTCTCACACACAAACTCTGTTCTCTTTCCTCTTGTCAGTTTGTTCTATTGGTTTTACATCTTTAGCTTTGGCGTATCCAGATGCTTTCTCTCTAACATATAAACATGTTTCAAGGTTTCATGCGGCCACAAGCTTTGAGCTTGCGTGTTTATATACACAACAGGCTCATATACAGCAGATGCACACAGAGGGTTCGTGTGTCTAACGGATAAGAAACACCTGTGGCTATACAGTCAAGTGGTTCTCACAGTATGTTTGGACATGCAGCACACATACACACACACACAATACACATGACAAGCCACTAAACAGTCTGAAAGTGCTTACATCTTTATCTCATCTTAAGGTCACAGCTTCATAGGGACACCATGTCACCTCGTTTTTGAAAGGCAGGGCCTGCCAGTTGTTTTCCTCAGCAGCTGTAAGCATGCTTTGACTCAGTTCAACCAAATCTAAGTCAGCCTAACCTTGTAAACTCTGAGCCGCAGGTACGAACAACCCCAAACGCTGTAGCAGTAGACGATCTAACAGATGGGACTGATCACAGACAGAGGGATGGATGTGTGTGTATCTATGTGTGTTTGTGTGTTCTTGTATCTCTAGACTTCTGAGAACCTCAGAGCATTTACTAACAACAGACAAACGAGGATAATCCTGACAAAAGTTTCACTTCTGCAAAGAGTTAGATTGTGGGTAGGATTTAAGTTTAAAGGGTTTCAATTACTTACAACTTGTGTCTTGAACCTGCAAATTTATTCTTGACCTTGGAAAAAGTAGTTGGAAAAGATAATCTTAACTCAAAGTCTGCTTAATAGCCTTTTCTGTAACTTTTAACCTCATCTCATATTGTTCAGCAGAAGGTGGAACTGGATCATTTGTCATCACACAACCAAATTAGGGAACCTTGGTCACATGAGAGCAGGTGGTCGTATTCGGGGAGCGATCCCTCTAATACCAGCCACAACATTGAGAGGGAGGAGGTCAAAGGGCATGGACCAGGATTCAGTGGACGACTGGAGAAAGATCCTAGAGGACATTCACATCTGACACCAAAGAGTATTTTTGAACAGGGATATACAGATATACAACCACCTGATATCATGCGACTGAAGCTCCATACTTCAGGCAAATGAGCCAGCAACTCCACTCACCAATGAAGACCATGAGATGAGGGTTGAAAGCTCCAGAAAAAGCTAGCAAGTGGACCATGAGTTGAGACTGTTTTTCAAACTTCTAATTTTGCCAGTATTGTTTGTTTCAGTAAAAGTAATATTGTGTCTTGACTGTTTTGACTTCTTTTTAGTGATATCTTCATGTTCCCAGCAATCCCAGCACTTAATGAGAAACTGATAAAAAATGATGGACAAAGCTATAAAAATAAAGTTGTAGAAAAACACATATTTCCTTTAAGCTAAACTACTGCAGTTACAATTGCATTCAAAAACAGCCCTCACAAGTGCAGTAAAAAATAGTTTCTGCATTTGTTCCCCTCCCCTGTATTCTAGCCCTCCTATTAAACAGTGAAAGCCATGGCCAAATAACTCTCCTCTCTCTGTGTATCTTTCCCAGTACCACTTTGTACCACAACTCCAGTTCTCAGTGATTTTGTTATGTAACACTCCCTACAGCTGTTACTCAGTCCACCTCAAGAAACTTTATTGGCATAGCACAAGATGCAAACTGTATGTGTTACTAAAATACTCAGCTCAGTTAACATACACAAACATATGTATAGTATGTGATAAAATAATACCACCATGCTGGAGTTGAGGGTGAAGACAAGAGTACATGAGATTGCCACTTTATGAGACTATGAAGGGAGTAATAATATTGAATGATCTGTCACATAGTTGTTACATTTTGGCCGTTATAAAATACTCTCACTATACTGCAGGTTTATGTTCTGAGAAATCCTCAGCCACCATTGCTATAGAAGCCAGTCAGAGGTGTGTATTAGAGCTGTAGCGTGTTTTTATGTCCACAGGTTTGTAACTTTGCCTTTTTGTCAAAGAACCAGATATTTTTTGTTTTTTTCAGTTTTTCATCTTTTGTATTGATGATTTGAATTTCATGCCTGTTGGATCATTTAAGTACTAATTCCAGTCACAAAACAGAAAATGAAGGGAACCTTTACTTCTGGAGCCTGAACACCCAGAATTAGAAACTCTGAAGGGGTAGGAACACCCCTGGTCCTATTCAGTTACTGTGTTAGAACATATCTGATCTTGTGATGAAAAGTCACAGACAAGCATGTGTACTGAACATAAAAAGTGAACTTCTTCTCCCAAGGTGCATTTTGATAACAGCAAGCATAAAATTCTGTATTGTATGTGGCTAAAGACAAGCAAAAGCTAAAGATTACACTGATAAAAGTAATCAAATAATCAGCAGTTTGCTTTTGCATGCGGTGTTAATTTTGGATGAATTTGACAACTATGATGCTTTCCAGTGTGACAAAGAATTTTGAATTCAGTATAGCTCTGATTCACACATCTTCTCCATAGCAATGGTAACCAAGCTTATGGGTATTGTAGACATCAACCAAACTGACTTCTCTGAAATTCAGTTGAAATTATTTAAACTAATGGCGATAACATAAACCTCCCGCAAATTACTGTGTTACTATGTTGAGCAATATTGATTAAAGTTTAAAATAGGAATTCAAAATGGGGAAGAAAATGTTAAAAAAAAGGGGGCTGCTCCCCCCTTGTAGCAACTCTACTACATTAAAAGTCTTTTCTTAAAGTCATACAGTTTCACAAATCATCCAGTCATCCATATTCATTTGAGATTAAAACATTTTAAAGTTTAATGCCACTGAACATAAATCTAACCACCCAACACTCTCATACTTACACAGTGGCAGTGTATGCAACCTGCTACTTCAGCAGTGAGCGGGCTGTGGGATCATTTCCTTTTCCAGCAGCCTCCAAACAGTAGGTGCCACAGTCACGATCCAAACCCAGAGCCACTATTCTGACACAGAGAACAGAATGATGAATATTTTGTGAAGCAACCTGGCCAAAGCTGAGTGTCGGTCAGGGTGAACTGTTTCTTTGCATGTCTGTGGACAGACGCTTGGCCTCTTGGCTGGCTGGCTCTCTGTCTCTCTGGCTGTCAGTCTGGGTATCTGAGGCTAGATAGCCTGCATTCCACTACACTACTTTCCATTTAGGCCCACAAAAATATCAGTTAAATCCTACAAGACCACTTCCTGATGTCAGAATAGGGTATAGCCTGTAAAATGATACACCAATTTAAAGGAAATTTTCCATTTCTGATCTAACATAGCATTAGAACATACAATATGTTGAGTTATATACTCCATACCAACATTTCAGCACTGTTAGTAAGCGACTGTTGGTAAGATCTCTGCTAACACTTTAGCATAATCTCTGTTCACTGATAGCAGGTTCGGCTACCTCTTAAGTCCGCTGTGTGCTGAGTGATAGGCTCAGCTGCTGTGTGAATGTCTTCTGGGTGTTAAATGGAATTGTGTGTAAGTATTTGTCTTTTATGCTGGTGATGTGTTCCCGTGCTGTCTTAGTTGTCAGCGTTGACATGACCAGCATCCTTATCTAACCTTACCCAAGTGGCTTTAGTTCCACAACCTCAACCATACCATAACCATACATGTGGGTATTAATTGTTTAAATGACTTTGTTAATCCCTAGACAGGGACAGCTGTGGGCAGAAACAACTATTTATATTTATATTTATATTTATATTTATATATATGTATACCATTTTAAGCCTTTATTGGACAGTGACAGTTGAGAGAAGACAGCAAACATGGAAACATGGGGAGGGGGAGACAGGGTATGACAGGCTACATAGGCTGCTGGAATCAGCCCTGGGATGTTGCAGTAATGTGGCATGCATCTTAACCAGTAGACTACCAAGGCAAACCAATACAAACAATTCAAAACAAATCATTGTCTGCAGTATTCAGGCATCTGTAACTGCTCACTCAACACACTTTTTAGACTACACAAAACACCAAATAGAGGGTGACTTTCAAACTGAAGTCTGGTTTGATGTCTTCTCCATTCCTCCGAAACCTTTTCTAATGGATCAGGAGTCACAGTATTAATTATACAGTGGTACCCACCTTTTAATCACCTTAAATATATTCATTGAATATTTAATTTAAGATTAATAGCAGTGAACATTTTCAAAAAAGCTGAATATGAACAGTAAGTCTGATACATATACTGTAAGTATATATAAGCATTTAGTATATTGGTTGCATGAGGTTGCTCAAGGCCATCATGATACACCAGCAGCTGAGGCAAAAGAATCGCCTTAGGCAATAAAATAAAATGTTTTTTTCATGCTGCTATAAACCTGTTATGTTAATTTACTGTATACTTCATATCATACAAGTTAAAATAAAGATTGAAACAGAGTTAGTTATTTGTTAGTTAGTTGTTATTTAAGGATGACATGATGTCAGACACCACATCACAATATCATGGCAGCTGTAAGTGCCACATGCTGGACGTTACTGTGGTCACAGCTGCAGTCAGGCATAGTGCAGCAATGTCACAGCAGCTCATTTGTGATACAGCCTGAGGTTTTCTGGGTTTTGTTGGTGAGGGGTTTGGTCGTCCTGTGCATAAACGGAATACATACAGAAAAACAGATTGCACACGTACGCCCCCTAACCCCCCCGACTCCCCCACCCTCCCCACACACACACACACTGAGTACATTCTTGTTGGAAGGCATACGTCTTATGCATGCACAATTGAATAAAGTGCAGTATAGAGGATGTGGTTTTACTCACTCTGTGTAGAGGAAAACACCTCTGATGCTTGTTATTCACTTCTTTGACTTTGAACGAAAACAGCAGTTGTGCACCAACGTTGGTTTCAGTGCTGTCAGCTTGGTTTGCATGAGCCGTGAAGGTGATAAGTCATTGCTTTGCAAAAAAAAGGAGGCAATCTATCAATTTAAGTTATTTGTGAAACAATATTCTGTTGCTAAATTTGACTACAACTGGAAATACTGTACTCTGAGAGGGAGTGGTAACCCAAGGTGATTTCAATTAAGTGAAATGTTTTGATTTTAAAATGTCTTTAATGGAAGTATGTTTATTGAGTGATTTTCTAAGTATAGCTGTTTCAATGTTTCATCTTTATCTCTTCCATCTTTAATACAGACACACAGCAGTCCAAATCATCTCAGATGTGAATGCCTGAAACAATTTGCAAACATCAAGCAGGGGGTCCTTAATGTGAACTGTGGAAATACAGCAAACAGAAAAACCAAAACATTTCTTCATGGGCAACTCATCTCTGCAATTACCCCCATCTGGACTCTTCAGTTAAACAGTAACGAAAATGTAGAAAATCCACAGAATCAGTTATGAAACGAATCACCCACCCAAAAATGATGGGTGTGACACATTCCTTTCAAAATATCAATATCAAATCACATTCAACGGTTTCGTGCTTTGAATCACTGCTGAATCAACTCATCCTGAGAGAAATCAATGTTTCACTTGTAAATGTGCAATGGGTGGTTCTTTCAAGGTCTTACTGTAGCGCTCGGCTGATGTGTTGGAACGGGGACTGTGTCTAACTGACGTGTCTACAGAGGAATGTACAGTGTTTACATGGCGGCCAACAGATCAGATGATGATGGGCAGGGATGAGTCCAATTTATTGTTATTATCTTTTTGATTCCCTCAATCAATCTTGTCAAGTTTTCCAACTAATCACCTGTTTGGGAAAATAATCATCAACTGCAGTTCTGTGCAGAAGTGTGTACAGATTATGAAGAATTATGAGCAAGAACAGATTCACATAATGGATAGATTCTGTTTATATTCTACCACCATCTGTTTACAATGTACATTTGCACAACTACACACATTTTTTTACACTTGCTCTTATATCTGCATACTTGATCATAGGAATCTCTAGCAATTCAAAATGCAATGTGTGTAGCAATGTGTCAGGACAGTCAGAATCTCTTGTAGTCTTATTACCCATGAGGCTTTGATCCTGAATGTAAAGGATAGCTTCAGTTTCTTGGGAGCTATCCTGTAGGTTTGTCCATCATTTCTACCAGTAATCATAACGTTGTACACAGGGAGCGTGTCAAGATAGATGACACACTAAAAAGTCAGGTCAAGAAACATGAGCAGTCAGACGATGAGACAGGTTGGAATCAAACCTCCAGGTTAATCAAACTTATTTGGAAGAGATAACAAAGGTGAACAGTAAAATAATGAAACTGACTTTGTAAACATGCGTCAGTTTACAGACACATTTCCTGCTTCGTCTTTGACCTACTATACTTAGCATAGTTGCACTGTTGTTGTGCTCACACAGTTTTCATTTGTAATGAGTGATTATTACAGTAATTTCAGGTTATTTTTAAGCCAGGACAGTCCCTCATACAACATACAGAGGACTTTTCTTTGGAACCAGGTAGCTTCGCCGCTGTCTTTACTACTGACAGCGGTCATTCTCAGGGGCCGCTACCATGAGCAAGGCCAACATTACGTGACCAAGAGAGCCAGCTGACCGGCATCAATAGATCACTTGTAATGCAAAGTTGCACATGTTAGCATCACTAGTCACTCTGCAGAGGGAAACACTACTTCAAACTAAAAGTGTTGTGCTGAAAGGTTTTTGACAAAGCTCACACACGGTCCAGGATGTTCAGAATAGATGTGCAGAACCACTGGTTTAGATTTATCTGGTTAAACTGTTAAACTGGCTTGTTTCCAACCTGTCTGATCATCTGACTGCTTGTGTGTCTTGACCCTCTTTTTAGTGGTGTCACCATGTTCCCAGATCTCTGAAATTAACATGATGAGTGCAACATTATAATAACTGATAGAAATTATGGACAAAACTCCAAAAACAAGACCCAACAGACATAAACCAGAATCATCCTTTAACCCAAGTCCTTTGATTTTACACACAAGCTTGTCTCCTAGAAATGAAGCTGATTTACTGCTAATTTTGTTTTGCCAAATACGTTTAAAAGAAAGCCTAATTGTTACCTGGAGTATACTCAGTGACAAAGCGTTTGAGGTGGATGGTGGGCATACAAAGGTCAGGACTTTAATGCTGGAAACTGAGGTTCACATCCTGCATCCTACATGTGGTTTGGTGTAGCCAACAAAAACACTTTGGTTAAGATTAAGAAAAGATGGTGGTTTTTGGTTAAATGTTAAAGTCTTATACTTCAAGTCACCTGTTTCTCTCTGAATATATTTACTGTTGCAGATTCATAGAATTTCTCATTTCCAGGAGACAGTGTTGTTACACAGCATCATAACAACCAGCCAAACCAGCATATGTATGAACAGTTACATACATGAGCTGCAACTTTAATACTAACATCTAACAAGTCAACTGGGGTCATCAATCACCCAGAGGGAAGGGCAAGAATGAAAAGGCCAGAGTCTCTCTTAACCTTTACCTGAAAGATACCACTCACTTCTAGAGAAATTGTACCCCAAAATCTTTCAATCAATTTACATTGCCAAAAGTAATGATAATAGGTTCCAGTCTCTCTTTGACACTTATTACACAGAGGTGAGTCCTGACAGTCCATCTTGTTTAAGTATGTAAGGATTTATATGTAGATGATGTAGTATTTTATACTGTGTCTCTCTCAATCTATTACATTACAGGTTGGACAGGTGTATTACTAGGTATTACAGGTGGACCTAAACACTTTAATTGCCTCCTGGCAATCATCCTCAAAATATTCATGTCAAGATGTCTCTCCCATTTTTGTGCAATGTTTGTGATACCACCTGGCCTAAGAGAATATAGCAGTGCATAGAAGGTGGAAATGGGTGATACTTTTTTCATCAATAAGGAACCTCTCTACATCACTGTATATGACTGGGTCTGAAGGAGGTAAACTCTTAGATGGATCTGGAGGAAACCATAAAAGTGTTCTTTAGGGATACTAATATTGTGACTGTAGTGGTTGGAAAGTCATTAGTGCCCTATCATAGTGTAAGTCTCCAATCACACATGCCCCATTTTCATCCCATGAGTCAAAACTATTGGGAGGGAGACATGGGGGGGGATCCTGGTTCCTTATGAGAGGGGTCAGGAGTGAGGCAGAACTTCCTCTATACCCAAATGTTTACAGATTTCCTGCCGCACTCTGATTGCATTGTATATAATCAGATTATTCTTGATATCCCAAGGTAACGTCTTCCTATTGGCCATGACCAATCTCCATAATGAGGAAGGCAGACTGCTGACTGTTACTGCTAGAGACTACAGGGAATAAGCTTCAATGGATCTTGCTTCAATCTTCATAGTATTATCTGTCTCAAGAAAAACATGCAACATCCTGAATAGACGATTTTGATTACCCTTCTATAAAGTTGGATGACTCACAAGAGACAAAAATGGTCAAAAATCAAAGCAGCAGAGGCTGAGATATCCTGACTATCAGTCCCTTATATATATATCACGCTCAAAAATACTGGACCCTAAATTTCCCATAATACAATATCATCACTTTATTATAAAACTACCAGATCTTTAAAAATCCACACCTCCAGTTTAAAATATCTTAACTCAAGGACCACTTACTAGCTTTTTCTGGAGCTGCCAGCATCATCTCATGATCTCATGCTCTTCATCAGCAGCTGGACTTTGCTTAGATGACATCATGTGGGCTAACATTGGCCAAGCTAAGAGTGAAATCATCAACACACTACTGTAGGTTAGTTTGCTGCTGTGCTGTGACTTTCTGTAAATGGAAACTAGCAATACAAGAAGCAAGACATGCAACATGTTCTGTTACTTACAGTAAGTGTTCTCACAGGCACTATCAATTATTTTATCAAAGAGTTTGTTGCTCTCTTTGGCACAAATTTCCGGTTTAACTGCTTGTATATACATGTGTCAAGCCTCCTCACCTAAATTTCAGGATTACATTCAGTGATGACAACATTCTGTCATAAATTACTCTTGCAAAGTCCTTGCATGTTCATAGTGAGTATGGTTGAAGCATAAGGCTGGTAGTATTCTACTGTATGTTCTTCTTACTGTCTACAAATTTCAAGTACAGAGCCAAACCAACCGTGAATTGATCCACTAACAAGCATTGTGTGTGTATACAAGTCTGATATATCTTATTCCTCAATGCCGTTGAGCTCCATTGTTGTCCAAAAGACACATCAGTGAGCCACAGTGTTGCACTGGGTGACATGTTCCTTCATTACCATGAACACACACACTGTAATTTATTTTGATTCCCACACACACCGTCCTGCTGCCAGAAATACTCACTAGAGCATCAAATGTGGATTCGTCCACCACTGAAAATAGTCCCCAACAAATGCCTACTCTTTGAGTAATGTTTGCTAAAAAAAAAACTTCAGTGACCTGGGGCCAGATGCATAAAACTCTGTAGATTCCTAACTGAAACTGTGTGTACACACA
Source organism: Thunnus thynnus (assembly GCF_963924715.1). Lineage (NCBI taxonomy): Eukaryota > Metazoa > Chordata > Actinopteri > Scombriformes > Scombridae > Thunnus > Thunnus thynnus. The sequence goes on along the minus strand of NC_089524.1, from coordinate 34,447,087 downwards.
AAGATTTATAAAGCCATACGTATATGTGGTTCTGCTTTGTATATCTGAATCATTGTGGAGCTAAGCACATGTGCATGAGCCTCATTTCCACTCCCACACTCCCCATTTGACATAAATGCATGAAGACACCCTGAACCAGTCATTTTCATATCAATATACTTGCTTGCTCCTCCAGTCTGTACACCTCTCACTGAAACAGATGGTTATGCAGCAATGCAGTTTCACACACTGTGTGGCACAAGCATTTTTTACACAAGGCACAGCTATTTATACCGTCCATATCATTAATTCATCTCATGGACCTGTAAACCATCATCAGTAGTGATATTTCATCAACAATTAGTTTGTAGTGCTCATATTTAATCCCACTTTACAGGGTGTGTCACAATTAAGGATAAAATAAAAAGAACATCAACAGCAAAATAAAATGATGGCTCCTATGTAAATTAAAAGAATGATAAAATGTATACACAAAAGTAATTAATATGTTTATGTGCCTTTGATTGTTTTTACAGATTTTAAAGATCGATGCATAAAAATCACAAAATCAATGCAGTCATTTATCAAACTAAACAAACAATGTTTTATTATATTTAGATTCCGTCTCTGAGAAAGCCTGTATATGCCTGATCTGAAGTATGCATGAGATGCATGACATCACCCACTGAAAGTCACAGATAGGCAACAAGTGTTGAACTGACTTCAACACTGTTTTGCTCCTCTGTGCTGTAGCAGGCATTGCCACATGGTCATGAAGGCACTTGCCAGGTAATTTCTACTATTGTCTTAGTGTCAGTTTAAAGGAAGTCTGATGAATTAGGCCAATACACATTGTAAACGCAACTTTCTGCATATGCGAGACCTGACCTGAAATATGTATAAGTACAAGTAATCATAAAGTAGATTACCTGCATTTAAGTCTAGCATGTACAGAAAACTGCAATTACCATATGCATGGGCCTGATTCATCACAGCTTAAAGAGGCACTGAGTCATTGGTTTTACATACATTAAAGTCATTTGGCAGACATCTTTTTTTCCATCACGACATACATTTTTTCCTCTACATACCTACCTTTGGAGGTATTCAGTCTCCAAAGAGGACGGAGAAAATTGATTGTGATTAATTTAATGACAGTGCATCTATGTTTAAATGTTAGCCAATGTATGTGATTGCACTGTAATGTCTTAATATGTTCTGTTTGTATTGTGTTATTTCGGACCTGATGAAGATCTGAGTAGGATCAAAACATTGTCCTGTCTGAACAAATTTTGTGGCTTGGAGTGTGTGCGCAGGTGTTAATACTTTTGTCATTTTTTATTGTGTTATTTCCCTTTATTTATCACATCATAATTGTGAGATTTTAATTACCTGTTATATTGTTGGTTATATTGTTGTTTTAGGGAAGAGCACCAAAATGACCAGAAACAGCCCTTTACTGCCAAACATTTTCCAAAGCAGAGAACACAGGGTCACAGAGATGAACTCTTTTCTCTCTCTTTCTCTCTCTCTCTCTCTCTGTCTCTCTTTCTCTCTCTCTCTCTCTCTCTCTCTCTCTCACACTCGACTTCTCTCCCCCATGTCATGTAGTGCTGTGTTTAAAGGGGATGAGCAGAGTTCATATGATTGGTCATTACTGACACTCGTCCTGCCTCCACCTGGTGATTCTGTATTCCCCCCACTAATAATGTATTCAGCCTCTCCATGATGCACCTGGCTGCACCCAGTTTGTGCCAATGTGGATGGTCAGAAAAATTGCAAAAATGTGTTAGTCATAAAATTGCAAAAATGTGTTAGTCACATCCACTGCCATTCTGTCATTTGGCAAACACTTTTATCCCAAGCAATTTACAGGCAAGGCAATTTATTACAAGCAGGGGATTTCAGGAAAATAGGGCCCCAAGTCTCAAGTCTACAGTTCTGCCTCCCAGGCAGCCATTGGTTTACATTTGTTTGAGTACACTCTGAAAATCAATTTGTTTTTATGGGGTGCTCAAACTGAACCTGAGGCACATTTTCAGACAGTCTATATTTATTTGCCATGAACAGCCAGTGCACATACTATACAGACATTAGCTGTAGCTAGCCAACAATGTACACACTGACTGCGTATGGGCACAGTTTGATTCATATTTGACTCTGGTGCAGAACTCACCAAGAAACTCCAGTTCTATAATTTTCCTTCAGTTTCTTTCATTTTTTTTTCATTCCTTTTTCTTAAGTCATAAAGTCTTGCAATAAGTGAACATTCTCACCTGAGGTAAAACATTTTCAACTAAAGTTTGTTTAAATTTATGCACGTCCAATGGTGTGTTTGTTTGCAGTTGCTGCACCTCTAGAATTTGCTTAATGTTCAGTCTGCATGCTTTTTAAGAGCTGGCTACTAAAGAGGATTTTATGAGATGTTGCAGGAAACCCAGAAGACACGCAGTAAGCATGGAATGGATGAATCTGACAGCTCCATCAGCATTAAAATGACTGCAGTTCAACACCACACTGTTCCCTCACAGTTCCTCATTATCAAAGTAGCTGACTGTAATTTACAGATTGCATCAATATCCCAACAGGACACTTGCAAATACATTTTCTGTTTCAGTGAATAGGGACATCACACATACTGCTTGTCGTCCTTGTATCCAGACAGTGAGCTGCTCTTAGATACAGACAGAAGACAGGAGAAGGAAGAGACCAATAATGATGATGATGATGATGTTAATCGTAGGCAAATAAAAGAGCCTCTTGAACATTGTTTGATGTGTGTGTGTAAGCATCAAACAGAGCTGGTGAAAAGTGGGTTAATATGAGGCTGAGGCTTTTTTCCTCTGTAGTTCAGAGGCTGCTGCCATGTGCCACCCCCTGTGTAGAGAAGACTACTTAATTACAAGCACTATCAAGGCAGACCATGCGCTTACACATGATGGCCTTTGTGTGTGTGTGTGTGTGTGTGTGTGTGTGTGAGTAATTACCCCCCACCAATAAAACAGCTCTTCTACAGGCTTCATGAAAGGAGACGGGCAGCCTAATGGAGTGGTTTGAGGAACACCCACTACTTTAAACAAGACTGCTACTGGAGCCTCAGCTCTGTGAGTGTGTGTTTCTTTGTGTGTCAGGAGTAGTTGTTTAGTTTCTCATCTTCTGTGTTCTCTTGTGATGAGTTAGTCAACATAGTTATGCATCCATGTCAAATTAAAAAAATAGCTTTTTTTTTACATGTCAAACAGAGTCTACTCTCATATCTATTAACATTTTGTAAAAGCTCTCCCTCCACACTGAAATGCTAGAACAATAGAAAGTTTGTTTGATCTGTTCTTCTTCCCCCCTTGGTTGAACAATTACAAAATTGTGCATTAAGAATACTGTAAAAACAAACAAACAAAAAAACAACTTTATTTGTATTTCATACAAATATTAATTCCTTGTAGTTTCATACATGTAATGCAGCTCAAAGTGCTTTACATCAAATTATATGAAAACACACAAATAAAAAAATAAACGGTTGCAACTGAGCATTTGGAATGAAGTAGAACTGAGTAGGAATTAAAACATTTCAGTAATATTCAAAAAAATAAAACAAGCAAGAAAAGCAAGGCAAAAAATGAATATCAAACAGACTACTAAAGCTCTGATCAGTTTCTGCATCAGAAAACATAAAATATGGTGTGATTTTTGCTATATTTCTAAGATGTAAAAAAAAAAATTCTGGTTGGTGACAGTCAGTTGGATAAAAGTAAAACATAGGATAGTTCAAATGAAAATGTATTCTTAATGTTACTGTGTTGTATTTATGTGTTTACATTGGAAAATTGCTGTATGGTGATGATAATGTTGTATGATAGAACTATTAAATTAAAGAACACCTTTGGGCTATATATAGGTACATATTTAGGCTGCATATTCAATGAAATACCTGGTATTAGTTCAGTTACAAAATCCTAGCATACCATGGAGTATCTCTCCTGCCCACTGCTGTCAGCTGAAAAGTTGATCACACTGGATGGTAGAAGAGATTGTACCAGTGTCTGGGTGCTGTCCTGCATGTCCATCACGCCTCTCTGTTTCCATCATAGTATGCATTTAAGTCATTTTGAGAGAGGACTCTGTAAAAGTTTACAGCCTGTCATGCTGTCACCCTGTATTACTCTGCCTTTTTTTTAGCTGCTATCGTATACAGTGATTCAACTGAGTTGTTGCTAGTTGCAACCAACAGTTAAATTGTCGTTTTACTCACCTGTCTGAATGGCATCTGTGTGAATTGTGCACCGTTAAGTCCTCAATTTGCTCTAGGTTAAAACGTCTTTGCTCGTTTATTCTCAGTGCATAATATAACCAGTCCACCTTGCCCCACTGCGCTCTTCAAATAGTTATCAAATATTTTTTGAGCTGATCGTGCAAATAGTTACAACTCTGTAATTGATGCGGCTTGAAATGTAGTTCAACTCTTGAGATAAAACCTACTTAAAAGTAGACTGATTTTTAAAAATACTCAGAAAAGTACAAATACATGAAAAAGCTCTTCCGCTCTACTGCTTCCGCTCTATTTCAGTTTCACCCCATAGCGTATAATTTGGTCAAATGGAAACATGTACAATGAAACAGAAGTGGATCAAGTATGCAATCCTGTGGAACAGTGTATCATGTAAGAAGTTGTGTTGAAAAGGATAGATCGTTTTAGCAGACATGACCAGATGCTCTCCTTGGTCTCAACAGAGCAAAGGCACCGGTATACTTCAGTATACACCAGAAGAAAGTCGGAAATCTGCTCCACCCACACCTTTCCAATATGGAAATTGGGGGGATTGCATCCGACAATTTCTGTAACTTTCCAAAACTGACAATCTGACAACCACACCCATTTTATGCAGTTATTGGCCATTATTTGAGGGATGAAAGTAATCAGGATTTGAACTTCATTGTCAAGCTCTTATTTTCATTCTTTAATTTACTTTGTGTGTACAAATGGTTGGAACATTTTGAATGCCTTTCCCGATAGAGTCTGAATGTGTGCACCATTATCTCAATAATGATATAGTAAAATAAAGGAAGAACTACTGGATCCAAAATTAGAAATAATGTGGTCAATATGGGGATTAAAGGAGAGCCAAATGAAAAATATTTGCAGCTTAAAATAAAGTTAAAGATTCAGAGATCAATTAAAGATGACCACTAGTCATGCTGGATAGATGCATTGCACATCATCTTGGCTGTGAGCTTCAAAACAAACAATGGTCCATTGTTGTGTGGCTGAAAACCTTTATTAAACTTTTTTAAAATGAGGCTGGCCTTACTATAAAGTGGAAAAGAACTGAAGCATATGTCATTCTCTATCAATGAACTATATTCATAATTTGAAAACAGAAGTGAATACAAGGCTTAAATGCACACATTGTGGTTGACAAACCATATGTAAATAAATGTTAGTCAGGTGCAGCAGTCCCCTCCACTGTTAAACGTTGCACAGTATTTGTCCAGGTTTATGAGAATGCCCTCTCTGAGATTTCTGCCTCCATCCCACCAATGGAGGTGGATAGAATTTCCACAGACCTCGCTGTGGATAGTCGGGTATTGTGGGATAGGGATTATTTATATACAGTAGCACTTTGAGTTTCACTGTGAATGAAAAGTGCGGTACAAATTAAATGTATTATTATTATTTATTTCCTCACTAGAAAACAGTCCCCATGAAAGTGAATGTGTAGTCTGTGGATTACCTATTCACCTCCATTGTATGTCCTATAACGCTCCTGTTGATGAAAAGTTTGATGGTTTAGAACCCTGTTTTCCTCACAGTGTTCATTAGCCTGCTGCAGCACCTCAGTGGAAACTGGACAAAAGTGCATCAAATGGAATTAAAAGAATTAAGAATTTAAATTGTTGGATTATCTATAAGAAGCTGTACTTTCGATGTTTTCTGTGTTGTTTATGCTAATAAAATATTATCGCATTTCAGTATTGACTCAGTGTGTTTTGGTAAAAATGATTGTATGCCTTGTATTGACTAAGATACTTCATGTGTTATCTTCAGTGACACTTTGTTAAAACATATAACAGACGTTCGGGTCAGAACAGGACGCCAGTTGGACCATTTTAGAAAGTATAGTATATTAAGTTATTAATATAGACATGGAGGATGTAATAAAGTGGCATATAATGCACATGAACCTTGATGATGGTAACAACATATTTTAGTGTTGCTGGAATGCCCAGGGAGTACTTCCAGCTGACAACAGGGTAACTTCCCAGACGTTGACACCACTTTCATTTTGGAACCTAACAGCTTACAGTTCTTTTGTCCATTCTAACTAATCAGTACAAAGACAACAGAGTGCCCTTGCATGCACACATGCCACTGGACAAAATCAGGTCAGGCAGGAAATCACATGATGTGTGTCAGACATTGAAATCAATTATTTTGAATAGGTAGATCTATATTTCCTTTCATCTCACCACTCTGCTGTCACAGTGATACTGTCTCTGTTTAAAGTTTTTGTTCAGCACATGCTCTCATGGAAAAAGCCAAATAGAAACCCAGTTATATGTATACATGTCCAAGAAATTGGCTTTCAGAGAAATCTATTTGGAGAAAAAAAGTTTCTCTATTCCCCTACCCTGCATGATCACAGATGGCTGGATTCTTGAATGCATGATGTTGAAGAAATGAGATTACTGCAGAAAGCCATCAGTAACCTGCTTACTTATAGTACGTGCATGTAAATGTATTGATACTTACCTAATGTACAGTGTTAACAGGCCACACAGAATAAATACTAAAATTCACATAAAACTCATAATCTTCCCTCTAATGAACATTATAGATTAAGGTCTAAACAAAAGTAGCAGTATTTTACACCAGTGATGCTAGTACTGCAAAATCACCATAAATGTCCCATAAACCTCTTGGAACATTCCCGTGTAAATGGTTTCGGTTTTATTGAGGTATCGAAAGAGTATTTTTACCTGGCCAATATTACCAGAAACTAAGCTTCTTTTAGCTCAGTTTGTACTAGATGAACAATTCCCTGTTACTATTTTGTGCTATAAAGCAACCCCCCTCTGTGTGCCAATATTAGACATTTTAGCAAAGTTTCTGCCAAGTAATAATGTAAAATGCAGACTGCCAGTGTTCACAATAACAGCTTTTTTAACATTTAAGTGTACTACTGACTTTGAATTAATGTTGTAAATATGTTTAATTTCCAACAGTTATTGCATTGCATGTCAAATGTGAGTTAGGAAGAAAGCTATGGTTGAATTGACAGCCATTGGAACTGTAGAATAGTTTTGCTAACTGTTTTTATTAGGAAGAGACACACCAGGAGTAAAACTCTAAGGATGGTCAGTTTGGAGACATGATCCCGGGGCTTTTTGTCCATAGTCTTAAGTTCTACAGCTGTTTTAAAATAACTTTAAGGTTGACCCATTTTGTAAATGCGCTTCTGAATGGAAAAAGGTATCACACTCTTTGCCCTGGTCAAATCACCCAGTAGTTTTCCAAATGTCATGCCACCTCGAGGCCTAAAATGACGAATGTCAGAATAAAAACAGCTTATACCACAAGCATATACCTTGGTGTGTATACAGATAGACAACTACATGGAACCACCAAGACACAGAGGCACCAAACACCACAACATTCCCTTACCTTCCTTTTCTTATTTTTCAGTAGATTAAACAAACACAGACATACAACCATCTCGCGCCACAAAGACACAATCATGTGGTGCCTTTAAGACACACAAGCATCACAGCCATCCATGCTTTCCTTTTTGTCCCGACTTAGACAAACAGAGACAGCCCCAACTGGTATTTTCCAGCGTCTGGTGACGTACCATGCAGCAGTGCCCTGCTACCCACTATTATCCCCCACAGCCAGCCTAAATGTTCCACGGCACAAAACCAAAAACATACAATTACCGTATTGTGTAAGAGTATCTGTGAGTGAGTGTGTGTGAGTCTGGGGTGTAAATGTATTTATGTTTGCACATTTACAATCCCCTAGTATACAGTGTGTGTGTGTGTGTGTGTGTGTGTGTGTGTGTGTGTGTGTGTGTGTGTGTGTGTGTATGAATGTCCATGAGTTCATGGTTTGTAAATATATATACTTTGATACTTTTCTGTTCATGCATCAGCATATTCTGAGTGTGTGTGTGTGTGTGTGTGTGTGTGTGTGTCTGTCTGTCTGTCTGTCTGTCTGTCTGTCTGTCTGTCTGTCTGTCTGTTTGTCTGTCTGTGAGCCCTGGAGCCACCCAGCTGCAGTTGGTATGTTTTTAACCAATTCTGTCTCCTGTGTTTGGACTGTAGAGGAAAAGACCACCCTGGAAAATCCCTATTTACAGCTCCCCCCTTCTCTCTCTACTAACCACTATAATATTGAAGGTTTCCTAACCTGTGCCCTTGAGTTACAGTTCTGAATCCACCAAACACTCAATTACACTTTAAATATCTGTTAGAGGGACATCTGTGCTATATTTCTTTCAACATGTTGAACCGCACTGAGAATGAATTGAGCTGAACTTGAACTGGCCGTGGTATGGCTTTCAGCAGAACTGCTCCACAACCACCAGAATGCATCACCCACTGCAGAAATTATAATGACAAGTTGTGCCACAACAGATGTGATATAGTGATACACAAAGTGACATTTTGGCAAACTCCTATGACCAGCAGCTATATGATAGCTGAGCTTGCAGTATTCAGTGATAAGGTTGGGTGATATGACAATATACACTGTGAATTGGCCACAACTCTTAACTCATATAAGGTTTTGGTAACACTTTACTTTTATAATCAGTATACAAACATGTAATACATGGTTAGTAATACATTATAATGTCGTTGAAAGGCGTTATAAGGATATCTTTAAGTGTTTATTAATGTACAGTACTTGTCAACAATTATAACTTCTCCTATGAAGACATATTGTATATTATTACATCTGTGCTTTACTGTATTGTTATTCATTATCTTTTATACAGCAGCAAACTCTTAAACACTTATATCTGCTTACAGCTACATTATAGTATGTTATACACCATATTAACTGTTATAATAACTCATAAAATTATATACCACTTATGAATGTTAAATAAGGGCACTTAAAGTGTTAAAGATTTTATCTATATTACCAGCTACTCAGTGCTATAGACATGTACTCAAAGCATATGCATCTTCCATACCTATTCTTACTGTACAGTAGCTAAAGGACTGCTGCCCTTCTAATCACATGTGAGCATCTTGTTGGACAGAATCCTGTCTCCATGTGTTGCTTGTTATGAGGAATGCTGCAGAACATCAGTCCTGAGTCCACACAGTGATGTTATATACATCAAGTTATACCTTTTGCTTATGTGATACAAACACACACCAAATTCATGTTAGTGTCCCTGAGATCATCTGCTCCACTGCTCCATGAATACACTGTTGAGCAGCATTCTTCTACAATTCCATGCTAGAATCAGTTACTTTATTTTCTATTACTTGGTTTGGTCAGCTTTCTACAGGTTGAAGCAAATAGTAAAGGTTGTCATTGGTGTTAAACTGCCTGATCTATTCACCTTATATATGCTTCCTTTAGGTAATATTATTCAGAAACACTTCATAAATTTTCATTGCTATGCAGATGATACCCAAATATATTTATCAATGAAGCTAGATGAAACCAATCAGTTAACTAGACTCCAGGCATGCCTTGGGGACATAAAGACCTGGATGACCTGCAATTTTCTGCTACTGAACTCGGACAAAACTGAAGTTATTGTGCCTGGCCCTAAACACCTTAGAAACACATTATCTATCTATATCTATCTGATATAGCTACTCTAGATGGTATTACCCTGGCCTCTAGCACCACCGTAAGGAATATGAGAGTTATTTTTGATCAGGATATGTCCTTCAACTCCCACATAAAACAAATTTCAAGGACTGCCTTTTTTCACTTACATAATATTGCAAAAATCAGGCACATCCTGTCTCAACAAGATGCAGAAAAAATAGTCCATGTTGTTACTTCTAGGCTGGATTGTTGCAACTCATTATTATCAGGCTGCCCTAACAAGTCTCTAAAGACTCTCCAGCTGGTCCAGAATGCAGCTGCATGTGTACTGACTAAAACTAGAATAATCTTTGCTTCACTGCATTGGCTTCCAGTAAAATCAAGAATTGAATTTAAAATCCTTCTCCTCACATACAAAGCTGTTCATGGTCAGGCATCATTATATCTTAAAGAGCTCATAGTACCCTATTACCCGCCTAGAACACTGCACTCCCAGAATGCAGGCTTACTTGTGGTTCCGACAGTCGCCAAAAGTAGAATGGGAGGCAGAGCCTTCAGCTATCAGGCTCCTCTCTTGTGGAACCATCTTCCAGATTCGGTCCGGGGTGCAGACACCCTCTCTATGTTTAAGAGCAGGCTTAAAACTTTCCTTTTTGATAAAGCTTATAGTTAGGGCTGGCCTGGCTCGCTTGGACCAGCCCTTGGTTATGTTGCTATAGGCCTAGACTTTGGGGGGGGGGGGGAGGCTTCCCATGATGCACTGAGCTCCTCTCTCCTCTTCTCCATCTGTGTGTATTCTTTTACCATTAATGCATGTTACTAACTTGGTTTCTTCCTCAGAGTTCTTTGTGCTTTCTCTTTTGCAGGAAGCCCTATAAACCATGCTGACGTGTTGATGTCCTTCATCTGTCCTTCACCAGCTGTTCCTGCTGTTGTTGCCGTTTGTTGCTGCTAGTCATGTATCTATTACTGTTGTTGTTGTTGCTGTTGCTGTTCTGCTTCTTTGTGTCCCCCCCTACCTTCTTCTCTCTCTCTCAACCTAACCAGTCAAAGCAGATGGCCGCCCACCTAGAGCCAGGTTCTGCTTGAGGTTTCTTCCTGTTAAAGGGGAGCTTTACTGCTGTCGCCAAGTGCTGCTCATGGGGGAATTGTTGGGTCTCTCTCTCTGTAAATTAAATGTACGGTCTAGACCTGCTCCATGTGAACAGTGCCCTGAGATTACTTTTGTTGTGATTTGGCATTATATAAATAAAATTGAATTAAAATGAATTGAATTGATCTGTTTCACGTTTCTCTAAGAAAATAAAATGTTTAAATCATTTAGGAGTATCTAAATGATAGAGATGTAAGAGCTTGGTATGCCTCCGATAAAATATGTTGTAAGACACATTATTCAGTCCTTTAACATTCACTTCCCTTTAATTTCCCATTTAAGTGTCTTTGAGATTGTAATGATTGTCTTATTCCACTCTGTCTGACAGTATCACTTATATCAGCTGTCATAACTAATGGATGAACAATGTATAAGAGTTGTGCAAAATGTTTAGATATATTTATGTTTAATTTTGATGCCCCTATCTGTGTTATTAACATAATAAGAATAACTTCCAAACATTTTTGCTTGTTAAATTACAGTCAGACCCTACTGATATGATGGGGACAGTTTTTCCCTTTTCTAAGCTCATGCTGAGCAAGTCTAAACACCGGGCCTATCTCTTCACTGGGCCCACACAGATAAAATGGACATCTGCCTTCTCACCTGACTTTGGATACGATTGTAAAAAGGAGTTTTGTTTTTTCTTCTCTGTAACTACTAGTGAATTATCTCATCTACATCTGTGGATGGTATGTGTTGCAGCGCATAGGTGTCAACCAGCACTGACTACGTGAAATGGAGTGTGTGATAAAACCTCTCTTGTGGTTTGTAGACCACACATCCTGCTGCAGCTATGCTAATTAAACCTGCACGTGGTCTAACACACCACATACATGCACACAAATTCTCTGAAATGTGCGCAAAAATTTGCACTGTAATACCTGAGTGCATGTGTGCACAGACATATACACACATACAGTCTTCCTCTGTTCTTCTTAATCAAAATCATAGCAGTTAAGTGTAAATATACGCTGTGAAGCCAGCAGCCCTGAGTGCGATCAGCGCTCAACCACAAGCTCACCACCAGTCAAAGTGAAAAACACAGGTTTTTAACAAGCTCCGGAAACAACCTCCGTCTGAAATTATCACCATCAACTGTCACATCACAGCTATGAATTCTGGTCAGTAAACAAAAGGTTGTTTTTGCTTTTTTAAAGTGAGCTGCACTAAGCACTGGCATGTACAGTATCAGTAACAATAGAAAACCACTCCATCCTTTTTTTATTTCCTAATTTTGTCTCAATTTTTGGTGCTCAGTGCTCTTTGCTGTGGTGTTTTGCCATTGCACTTTGTTGAAATCACCTTTCAAACAAATGACATTTTTTCTTGTGGATTTTCTGTTGATGTAGCTGGCATTTTTTCTTATTTCAGCCCTGTAGGCATTGCTGCCTCTGGTTAATAACCAGTTCTCCTTTTATATATTTCAAACATCATCATCAAATCACTATATGCGTAGAAGAAGATTAGAGAAAGGTTTTGACCCACTGAGCACATTTTCAACAGAAGTGTGTGTGTCCATGTATAGGTGGCTTTCAAAAGTTGTTTATATGGGGAAAAGAGCACACCTTGTGTGTGCACTGTATGTGTGTGTGGCCTTTAAAACACTTTTACACAGGAAAACAGAACACACCAATGATCCCAGTAAGATCAGGGTTACACAGTCATTCCAAATTTTCCTCTAAGGAAAATATTACCCCCTTGCCAACACACAAACACACAGGTACACACACATGCAGAGCATGTGTGCAAAATTAATCTAGGAATACCATGATTTCCTGAGAATCACATTTGGAATTAATGGAAGACTTCAAGTCAAAATCATTGTTTTGTACTCATCAAAAAGATCATTCCTGTCACTCACCACCTCTGAAAATAAGTACCTGTTTAGAATTCTCAGAATAATAAATGTACAGGACTTCTGTGTAGATTACATTACATCTGTGCAAGTACAAAACATGGTGAACAACAACAAAACCTGACCTACAATTCAAATGGACAGTGCTATGCACTGTAGATCAACACCCCCCATCCCACCACAAGTCGGTGGAAATGGGTGTATACTCTTTATACAGATTTTTTGATGCCATGTTATAGATTCAAAATAATTTGTCTTTTGTTTTTAACAAAAAAAATGTTGTAATGGATGCAATTGCTCAATATCAGCTTTTAATAAACTTAAAATCTACTAGCCATCTTGGCTTGTGATCCACAAAGTGGATTTCAGACCCTGTATAATATAATAAATCCAACATTACATTTTCATGAAATATGGATCAGTCTGCACTGAACTTATTGAAGTTCTATACAAAAAAGACTCATTTAGGTCTGTCTCAGTGTGATTTTACTGACATAATTGAAGGTGTCTCTTGACCAATATGATATGGATGAGGTCCATTGACTTGTTGAACCTGAGAGATTTCCACCTGGTATAATGATGTGATCTGTATCTGAACATCTTATCCAGATCAGGAAAAATATATGTTAGTGCAGGTGCAGGTGTAAAGTCCAGGCAAGCAGTCTGTCTTCATTGTCAGAAGAGTCATTGTACAGAGTGATAGCAGCTGGCAGGAATGACTTCCTGACTTCCGATGTGAGATGTTCTCCATGATGTTTAACAGTTTGTGAAGCAGCCTCCTCTCCTCAACCAACTCCAGTGGCTCCAGAGGAGGGCCCAGCAAAGAGCCAGCCTTCCTGATCAGTTTGTTCAGCTTGTTAGTGTCACTGGCTCTGATGCTGCTGCCCCGTAAATAGCAGCAAAGAATATTGCACTTGCCACACAATACAATACACTTCAATACGCTTTTTGTCAAATTCAGTGAATGTCTCCTCACAGTCCGCTAGTTGTCCATTCTGTGTGTGTGCTGAAAAAAATCTGATGTTCTTATACAGCCCTGGCTCTGTAAATGGGAAACAAAGTGGCTTGGAGCAAGGCACACAGCACTATTCTAGCCAATCATCAGGGGGCATTTGTGCTCGTGCACAGGACAGGGGGAAGTCATCAGAGCAGCTGTCTGTGTGAGGACATGACAGTCCATCTCCAGCACCCACTGAATGGTGAGGGAGGGCTGGCGAACTGGAGAAAGAGAGGTCGTGGCCAATTCAAATAGAAGGTGTTTTCTCACGGTACAGATACACTTCCATTTTATTACATGTATCAATCCACACTGAATCTTAAATAGCTCATAGTACCCTATTATCCCACTAGAACACTGCGCTCCCAGAATGCAGGCTTACTAAAGTCTCCAAAAGTAGAATGGGAGGCAGAGCCTTCAACTGACAGGCTCCTCTCCTGTCGAACCATCTTCCAGAATCAGTCAAGGGGCTGACACCCTCTCTATGTTTAAGAGTAGGCTTAAAACTTTCCTTTTTGATAAAACTTATAGTTAGGGCCGGCCAGGCTTGCCTTGGACCAGCCCCTAGTTATGCTGCTACAGGCCTAGACTGCCAGGGGACTTCCCATGATGCACTGAGGTCCTCTCTTCTCCTCCTCCTCTATGTATCAATAAATACAAACACTGTTGATTTCTTCCCTTGGAGCTGACATCCAAACTATTTTGGTTCAGTAAATTTCTGCTGTCAGTCAGCCTGGTGAAGGCAGTTTGTCCATGTTTGCTTCCATGGACAGAGATGCTGAACAAAGGTCGAATGAGAAGTGGGGAGGCTGCAGAGAGGCAGCAAGTGTGGATGGACTCTTGTGATCAAGTCTGAATGGAACAGAAGTGACTCTACAGCTTACGCATTGGCTCTGGATTCTGCCATATTTCTCTTTTGGTCGTTGCCTTGGAAATGCACGTCCATGAATTTGGATGGCAGAGCTTCTGAAGGAGCACGAAGATAGGGGTGTATTTCTTTGGATGTTTAGTTCAAATATCAACAATCTTTGATATTTGAGTCAGAATGACTGACTCTACCTTTAAAGGACCTAAACTTCCTCAAGGAGTAGAGTCTGCTCTGTCCATTGCTGTAGACAGCCTCTGTGTTGTATTTTCCGTCTGCTGTGGAGGTGGACTCCAAGGTATCTGTATCCCTTCACCACCTCCACCTCCTCTCCGAGAATGGAGATGGTAACATAACCAGATACACATCACATGTTAATATCAGTTGGAAATGGGGTCTCATCGGAACTATAGTGACTTGACTTGCAACCAAGTCTCACATCTAAATGTGTAATAGCTACATTGATTGTTGATCTTTGATTGATACATCCACAGTGTAAAACATATTAGTTTCACAATAACGGCTCTAAAATTGTGAGATGTCTACATTTTTTTATCCTATTCTTTTCTATTGCCTGCGTCCACATCACGTGACTGTCAAGTTTCTGTCTGTGAAAACAAACAAAAAATTAGGACTGCAACATTTTCTATTGTTGCTGTGGTGGTTGCTATGGACCCTGCTGTTGCTGAAACCACATATTTACATGCAGTTTGAATCATTGTCTTTGTGTTGTGTAGTTATCTGAGCTGTTAAGTTATTTATGTTACTTTATGTCACTGTTTGATTATGAAACAAAACCAAAAAAATGTAGAGTTTAGAGTGGAGAAATGAATTGAATTTGAAATCCAGAATCTGAAGGTTTGCGATTGGCTGACCGGAGGACTTGCCGTCTGGAAATATTTTCCACGCTGTCAATGTGTCAAGTGTCTAATTTAATGATATCTTTAACATTTCTCAACACAAAAACACAGAAGTGTCCTTGATAACTCAACAATATGATTTAATGTTAAGGCCATTGGTTTGAATTATTTCTCCATCGATTCTCAGAAATAAAGTTTTTTCTTGTCCGTTTTCAATTAGACAAGCAGCTTCATTACCCATGAGCCTCATTGACCATTACTATGGAGACGAAGAAAGTCCGCTTTTTGGCTAAAATATCTGAAACGATTCAACATCTTTACTTTTTCTTAACATAGATCATCTAGATGTAGTATAATTACTAGTTTGACTGTACTAGATATTTGATATATTCAGTAGATATATTTTTTCACAACCCTATTTTACAACCCTACTCTGCACATTGGAAAAAATACAACTGTGGTGCTGATTTGTATCAAGCTGCATGGAGCATATATAGGGAATTCTAGTTTTTAAAAAACATTAGTGTTTTTTCCAGAATTAGAAGTTGTAAATACTGTATAGAGAGTACACTGGGGAGTTAAAGGGGATGGTAATCACATTTGTGTAATCAGATATTAAATATCTAATTGTTAAATGGATGAAAATAAATTGTAATCATATTTTACCTATATTTGACAGTGCCCCCAATTGTTGACTATACTCACATAATAGCTGAGGTCAAGAGCTCTTCATAACAGTCAGTCCCATGTCTAAAGCCCGTTTTGTCGGTGAATTATAAGCCTTCAAACATGCACCAAGGTCAAAGTTCAAAGGTCAGTATTTCAAAGCAGAAGCCATGTAGAGTCTTCATACTGACATATGTTACTCTCCAGGTTGAGACCTTTCCAATGATGTGTTTGGTTTAGCTCTATGATAAAGTTTTAATTTTCTCATTTCATGGACAAAAGCCATCCCAGGCCTAGTTTCAGAGAGCACTTTGAAGGCCTAATACATAAAATTAAGCTTTTTGTTTGTTTGTTCTTTTTTAGTGGCCAAAATGAGTCACCTTCAGAGATTACAATGCTGCTGACAATCTAGTAATTTACTACAGGCTTGGAGGAAGGCCTGAAGTGCTTGGGTTAGTGTTAGGGCTGAAGAGACCAATCTGTTCTCATTTCCAACGCAATGAGATGGTGTTTGCTCCCAAAAAACGCAACACAGAAGAATAAAAACAGACAAAAGTAAGGTAATAATAATAATAATGAAATTAACAAAGTTACAGTTAAATTGAAATTTAGTAGTTTTGAAATGGGATATAAAACTTGAGGTGAAATATTGACTGTACAAAGGAAATATGGTTTGTGCAATGGACAAAGAAATGAAGTGTATGAAATATAGGAAGGTGACTAGAGCAAAAATTAAACATGACCGGGCATCAATAATTAAATTATGTAACAGTGGAGGTTGAATGCAATGCACAGTCTAAAGTCCAGTTTGATGAAATTTATTAAATTGACAAGAGAGGGATTAAATGAGGGATGTGAAATGTAAAGTCCAGCATGATAACCCCGTCCTCAATGTGGTATTGATGCGCGCGCGCACACACACACACACACACACACACACACAATGTTGGAGTGCTTGGACGACGTGGCTCAATATTAATCGAGGAAGACTATTTTTTAAGAAAGATGATTTCATATTAAATATCCTCTTGGAAATAAAAAATTAAATGAACAACTTCACATTTTACAATCACAGGCTATAAAACGCCTTTTCTTAACACAGATAGTGGCGTTTAGATTTGGGTTGTGGTGGGCGGCGGCAATTTGAAATAGAATGAAGCCCACTGATGGCGGACAACCCAAAACAGAAGTGAAACACGCCACATCCACCCACAATACAATGCTCTTCCCTAGCCTTCCACTATTAAAACAAATCATTAAAACGGATGACCTTCAGATCAACCTATTGTATTGTTTAGTTATCAAGGACACTTTCATGTTTTTGTGTTGATAAATGTTAAATACGTCACTAAAAGAAAACCTTAACACGGTGACAGTGAGGAAATACTTCTGGGCGGTGGCTCCTCCAGTCAGCCAATCGCAAAGCTTCAAATTCTGGATTTCAAAATCCGGTTCATTTCTCCACTCTAAACTCTAAATTTTTATTGAAATGACATCATCAAACAGTTATGTTATTTGTGTTATTTTATATAAAAGCTGAGCTACACAACACAAAGGTTTCAGCGACAGCAGTGTCCATAGCAACCACCATAGCAACGATAGAAAACATTGCATTCCTACAATTTTCAGGTGAGACCTGAAACAACCTTCATAATAACTAACTAACTAACAAGCTAAACATCATATACATTCACTGAAAAAAGATTATGAAAATAAAATGCACATTTCTCGCTAAAAATGTTTTAATGCTGAAACTATCCTAAAATATTGCATTTTTCACCTTTTCAGAATAAAAGGAATGTCAGCCATTTTTTCTCTTTTCGCAGACAAAAACTTGGCAGTCACATGACGTTGATGTAGGCCAATGGAAAAGAATAGAAAGATTTTTTTTAAAAAAAGGCATCTCACAATTTTAGAGTTGTTATTGTGAAACTAATACATTTTGCACTGTGGACCAACATAGCTATTATACATTTAGATGTGAGACTTGGTTGTGACTTGACAAATTTGCCCCTTTTACACCATTGACCTTTTCAACCAGTGTTAATTTCAAAAATTGGTTTTAGAGACGAGCATTACTTGCAGGGGCCCAACCTTAATCTCTAAATGAGCTGTCTACCAGGCCAGCGGTGGGTAGGCAGAATCGACAAATTATCACCTCTCTCCAACCTGGGTTGAGAGCTTTTTGCAAAGGCGTATTATAGTACAGACCCGGAGCTTCATTCATTTAGGACTTAGTGTACCTGTAATTCAACCAAGCTTGATTTGGTTCCAGTAAAACTGTCCACAGAAAAACCCTCTTGAAGAAAAATAAGCAACATTTCTGTGTTGTAAATGATGGCATGAATGACCCTCTAAAAGGCCCAGACTGAAGAATCCAGCCCAGGAATGCTCCAGTAATTTGTGGTTGGGGAACCTTGGTATTCTGGGTCTGAAAATGCTGGAGAGCAGTGAGGGCAGTGTTGGTACAACAGGGAGTTCAAAGTGGGAGTACAGTGGAGAACCTGAACCAGGACAGACTATTTGGACAGCTGGCACAGTTTAAGGAGACATGTTAGAGTGTGACTGAGTTTGTGGTTAAGAGTTGTGCATGAATCCTGTGGGCCTAGTAATCTCTGTCTGTCTCTGTCCCGATCAGTGTCTGTCTGATACCTTCTCACTCTGTCTCTGATTTCCAACTTTCTCTGTCCCTTGCCCTCTTTTACTTTTTCTCTCTCCTTTTTTCTCTTTCCCAAAAAGTCAACTCTACATTGTAAGCATACATTCTACGATTCCTGTCCCTCAATAAAAAGGAAGACTGGGTTTCTGGCATACAATCCCAACAGCAATCCTGTGGCTTTGGCCTCTTCAGAAAGAGAGAGGGAAAGAGAAGGAGAGAAAGAGGGAGAGAGAAAGAAGGAGAGAGATTGTCTAGGATGTTAGTTTACCCAAATGCTTCCAACTGAGGTTCAGCTCCAGAAAATTTCAACTCAACCTTATAATCTCCTCTTCTAACAGCCTCTGGATGCTCTGCCCTGCTGCTCTCCAACTCCTCAGGTCTTCCTGGTACAATTAAAACCAGGCTCAGATACTGTGTGTGTGTGTGTGTGTGTGTGTGTGTACATATGTGAGTGTATCCTGCCTGCCAGAGTCAATGCTGTGTTCAGCAGAAGCCTATCTGCCCTGTTATTGGTTATTATAACAACAAACAGAGTACAACGGACTGATGAGCAGCACTGCAACCTCAGGGTCACACTGTAACTATGATGCACTTGTGTTGCTGAAAACTGTTCAGAACTCTGCAAGTAGAGTGTAGTTTTGGGGATAAAACACAGATATGCTTGTGGATCATATCATTAAAACATAAAGTACATACAACTCATACAACAATTCAGCTTCACTGAGAAGATAGTTGCATCAAAAAGCACCTGTAAAAATATTAGCCTTAGTTGACACATTTATCATCACTGTATAAACCAGCGCATTCTCCTGCAGAAGTATGTTTATATTCATGTCAGCAAATGGCAAAATAGGTAATTTGTCTCCCAAAGATAAGCTATATTAGTGTTTGCTTCTAACGCATGATCACTAGGTTGACATGTCTTCCAAAACAATCCATTACAAATTTCATTACAAGTTTCATGTGAATTTGTTATCTGAGTATACGTATGAATATGAGCGTTTTCTGATTTGCCACCTCTATGGTTACGTTTTAGGTTTAGGCAAATAAAAACTTAAAAGCATTTTGAGAAGGTTGGCTAAGATGGTGGTTATGGTTAAAAGAAACCAACAATGACTCTTAGTAGGAGGTGCACACTGTGAGCTCAGTAACATGGTCTCCAGTGTCACACACTGTATTCATGGTATAAAAATGCTTTTCTCTCTGGCTGTCTCTTGGATGCTTTTCAGAAAAACATAAACATAGGTGTGAGGACAGTGTCGTTGTCCTAAAGAGAGCAGAGCAGGTGGACCCAAATGCAGGAGACGGCAGGCAGACAGGATCAAAAACAGAACTTTTTATTGAAATTCAACAGACACTGACACAGAAAAGGCAAACTGGGCAACTGGTGAACAGGTGGAAAATGACAACCAAGGGACATAGGCTTTCTTCCTAATTTTCCATATTTTTCGTGACACTCAGCATGACTTTCAAAGTAATCTATTTCAATTGGAAGTATGTTTCATGTCTGCACCACATTTTTTTTTCTGTCGGTCGAGACTCGGGAGCACAGAAGTTGTGGTGCTTTTCTCATTTGTTATTCATTTCTAACTATAACCGCTACATTACCCAACATTTAATCACGAGACTTTATCCTTGTTTTTACTTCTTTATTTTAAATTTATCAGTACAGTCCACGTCAGTCCGGTGGGCGGACCAGATGACACGCTGCCTGGAAGTAGCCTATTTTGCCCACCGTCTAAAGGTTTTTTTTCAATGATATCTTTAACATTTCTCAACATAAAAACACAAAGCATCCTTGATAACTCAATAATACGATAGGTTAATGTTTAGGCCATCAGTTTTAATAATTTCTCCTTCGACTCTGAGACACAACTTTTGTCAATTTTTGATAGCAGAAGGCTAGGGAAGAGCATTGTGTTGTGGGCATGTTCAACTACTGCTTTGGGTTGTCTGCTGTCAGTGGGCTTCACTCCATTTCAAATTGCTGCCAGTCCGCTGCAACCAGAATCCAAAAATCACTATCTGTGTTAAGAAAAGGCATTTTATAGCCTGTGATTTCATTTTATATTTCGAAGAAAATGTGGCTGATGATATTTAAAATGAAATCATCTTTCTTAAAACATTGTCTTCCTCAATTGATATGGAGCCACGCCATCCAATAAAGCACTCCTATGGTGTGTGTGTGTGTGTGTGTGTGTGTGTGTGCATCAATGCCACATTGAAGACAGGGTTATCAAACTGGACTTTATATTTCACATCTCTCACTTGTCACTTTAATATATTTCATCAAACTGGACTTTAGACTGTGCATTGCATTCAACCTCCACTGTTACATCATTTAATTATTTATGCATGTTGTTGCGCTTGTCACCTTCATATGTTTCATACACTTCATGTCTTTGTCCATTGTACAGTCCATATTTCCTTTGTACAGTCAATATTTCGTTTTACATTCCATTTCAAAACTATTACTATTCCATTCTGTAAATAGATTTTAAAATTTCAATTTAATTCTAGTATTATTTTGTCTATTTCATTATTATTATTATTATTACTATGATTATTATTATTATTACCTTACTTTTGTCTATTTTTATTCTTCTGTGTTGCATTTTTTGGGAGCAATGCCAAGGCACACTCTGGGTAGGCTTGCATTGACTAACAAACCAGATTGTGATTGAATGGGCTATGTCATACTGACATAAAATCCCAAAACCAAGAATCATAAAGATACAAAAAATCTCCAGGGTTGTGTAAATAGTGGCCAATGCATGTGTCAGTATTTGACGACCTGGGAATGAGAAAGGGTTGGTTTTTTCAGTCCTAACCCTAACCCTAACCCAAGCACTTCAGGCCTTTCTCCAAGATTGTAGTAATATCCCTAGATTGTCAGCAGTATTGGCTCTTCTAACTGTGTCTGTCTGCTGTTTGGTGCCGAGCAGGTAGTGTATAGTGAGTTTTCCAAGCTGACAACAGCTGCCTGCAACTGACTGATGAGAGCAACATTTGCGTGCGAGAAAACCAAAACAATGAGCTGAAAGAGGCTAAAAAGTAGAGAAAGTGACAGTTTTGACATTAAACATAGTAATTTAATCCATATCATAATAATATTGATTAGTGCAGCATTAACCATACTGTTTATGCCATGCATGTCATGGGCATTTATTGTTCAGGAACATTTTCATTGAACATTTTGGTTTTACAATCTCATTCTATATCAAGATTCTGTCTAGCGAGTGAGCTGCATAAATTATTCCAATTCAACCCAATTCACAAGGGGAACACGCATAGCAAGGTGCACTTCCAGAGACATTAAAAATAACTTACACATGCATGCTGTACTGTAATGCAAAACACACACACACACACACACACACACACACACACACACAGACAGCCATGTCACATTTACAAGTATATTTCCTTGAGCAAATTTCCTCCACAGTGTGGTCCAGCTCTGTTTTAGTTACATTCACTGTTGACAGGCAACTAAAGAAAACAAGAGAGGAAACAAGACAAAGAGTGAATATGAGGTCTGTTTTCATGAAGCCAGAAGAAAGTTGTTACTCTTCACCTTTAGTTGAAGAATGAAAACATTCAATTGCTCTTGGCCAGCTTGTGTGTGTGTGTGTGTGTGTGTGTGTGTGTGTGTGTGTGTGTGTGTGTGTGTTCAGGCTCTCAGAGTGTGTATGTGGGTGTGTGATGTTACTGGGGGAGTGTTAACAGCTAATAAATTACTTTTTTTCTCCAGTGTATAACTCAGCCAATAGGATCCTCATGCAGCTTTTAAAGTCTGCCAGTCAACACATATACATACATGTGTATGTGCACGCACACACAAATTTTCAGTATTCTGAACATGTTGTTTGTAGAAAAAGAGTTCCTTATAGTGAACATACAGAAAGCTTGGGGCCTAAAGGGTCTGGGGCTCTGGAACAGTTGCCTGCTTTTCCCAGCTTGTAGTTCAACCACATTAAACACACACATGCATGCATGCACACATACAAACAAACAAACATGCTTACATATATACAGATATATTTTAAACAGTACCCAGGTTGTTAAAACTCCAGTGAAGTTGAGAGCCAATAACTCCTCTGCTGCTTATGCAAACCTCTGAACAACACACACCAATTATCCGCTAGCTGAGTAGCAGTGACCTCACTACTCTTCACTGCTCTGAATGCTTTAATTCCCTCATAAAAACTCTCTTTTAAACCCATAATATTGTAAAACTGCCCTTTAACATGGCCGCCAACTGCTACAAGAGCTGTTTGTGTGAAAGTTTGTAAAATGACGTCAAACTTTAAGAAGGAACTCATAGTAACTGATATTGGGTTTTCAGGGCAGGTGAAGTGTTGCTTTGAACTACTGCTCACTGCTTCGTTTCCCACTTCTACACATCTGAAAACTAATAAAGCCACTAACAAGCCAGTGTGGCTTGGGAATACACATTTTAATAGTTAGTTTTAACTGGCTTATGGAATGCCCACGGCTATCAAACAGCTAATCACAGACATATGAATAATATGAACTTCAACAGCAGCAAGAGTTGTAACACTCACAGTTATACATGTCCTCAGGACCAGGGCACGGTTGTGTTCTACTGTTCTGAATAGAACCTTGCTCAAGGGCACTTTAAAACAGATCCAGGGAAACGGGAAAATCTAAAAAAGTAAATGTAAAAATCCATGTAAAAAAGGGAGGATGTTCCATGATTTTCCATAACTAAGCCATGTGGTTAAACTAACTAAGCAGTCTGGTTTCCAATCCTATTTTGCTGTGAATCAGCTTGTGAATGTGTAAAACAAGCACTCTGCTCTTGCCCTGTATATTAATTTAGTACATATTCACAACACCCAGAGAGAATAAGATGTTTTAGTCATGCTGTCTGTAATACTCCCCCAACATCCCATAATAATCCAGATATCAATGACAAGTGACAGCTTTCTCTCTCCTTTTTTTTAACATAATTAAAGGACTTCTGTCTATGTATAAGAGTATGGCAGCTTCAAAAAATTCTCTCCTGGCAATTAGATTATAACACTCTTCACATTATTAAAATTTGACGAGGCAAAACCCTATCATCAGACAAGAATATGGATATTGGATGATTCTGCAAAACCTTTGATTCTGAAAAAACTTTCTCAAACATCTGTCCACTGCAGCTACACTATGGTTAAGGTTAGGAAAAGACTGTAGTTCTGATAAATCAAATGGTTAAGGTATGGTTAGGTTTAGGCAACTAAAACAAAAAAGTGGCTGTGTGTAAAATGTTCCATAAAACACACCTGCATGTACAGTACATCGTGGAACAAGAACATGTGTGCAACTGATCAATCCCATCAGCAACTATCTAGCAATAGCAAGGTATTACTCTGCATTATCGTCAATCGTCTTTATTCAACAATGTGCATTTCCTCCCTTTATTTACAATTTGGAATGACCACTTTCCCCCTGCACTTCAGGCCTTGTTGCTGCTAGCTTCCTATATTCCCCTGGAGAGGCTGTACACAGCCATGTGCCTCCTCAGATACACATGGAGTCGACAGACGAGTAGAAGTTGGGAGTGCATGGATAAGAGCATGATCCCTCACCAGCTTCCCACATAGCAAGCATTGTGTTCAATGGGGCACTCAGTTTAGCTGGTGGCACATCTCTTTTTCTGCAGAAAGAAATGCAACACAATCTCTGAGAGCGGCTCAGGTAAAAGCAAATCAGAACTTGTCTTTACCATCCAACTTGTAAATGCGTTTAAGAATGATGGCCTTTCTTTGCTCTGAAGCAATCCTCTCAGGCAGTACTAACTTGGCAGTGACAGTGTAAGTCCCCAAACAATTAAACAACAAATTAACTTTTTTGTCCATCAGCCAAATGGCTAGTGAATG
Organism: Thunnus thynnus; assembly: GCF_963924715.1. Classification (NCBI taxonomy): domain Eukaryota; kingdom Metazoa; phylum Chordata; class Actinopteri; order Scombriformes; family Scombridae; genus Thunnus; species Thunnus thynnus. Next base: position 34,422,369 of record NC_089524.1, on the reverse strand, counting down.
TTCAAATTTTACCAGCCACTCAAAAGATTACAATTGTATTTTTTGGCTGGGAAGTGAGGCATATCTACCAGCCACTTGCATATTTTACCAGCATTTGGTTAGTGGCTGGTGCTATTTTTGTGCCTTGTCCCTCAACAAGCCACCAATTGAAATTTCAGCAAATCATTATATCCTCCTACCTCACCTGAACTATCTAAGCAAAACCTCAAACTCACCATTTGATTTATGGAGCTATATGATACACAGCATGGGAGAACGCACTATCTGACAGGACTTTTTGGAGTAAAATCTTCTAGTTGTTCTTCCTGGGTAGCTGCACACATACTCACATTTACATTAATCTCTACACAAAGCACACTTTTATTTTGAATGCCATCACTTATGTTATGATTATTGGCAAGTCCTTTGTTTTCAGCAGATAGGTTACACACAGCAAGCTCTGTTGTCATGCTGTGTTTGAAAGGATTATATTTTTTTAAACTACACTCTGTGATACCTTTTTGTGTCTACCTAAACTGTACTGTACTCTACAGATTCTTAAGCTCCAGCACTACACTGTAACAGAAGTGCAGCTTAGTCCAACTTGGCCCACAGCTATGCGTGGAATCCTCCCCCTCCTTTTCCTACCAGAGTTCCTCTGATTTCTGTTTTCTACTCCATTCCCATTTCAACTGTGGAGTCTGTGCTCACACATCACTAGACATTCTGCTCACATAAGGTGTTATAATCCTCCCTAATGAGTGTATTGTCATCATTATAACTGTACCGTGATGTGAAAATATGTCAAAAGCGCCTAACAGCAATGTCATTATACATCAGTATCAGACTCACAGGTTACCATAAAGCATGTCATAACACACTGTGTTATTCTCTAATGATGTAATTGATAAGTATGATGTAATGGGATGCAATCGTGTAAATACTGTTTAAATGACATGGCTGTGTTGTTCTATGTTGCACAGTGGGTGCACTTTAGGTGCAGTACCTACAAAGGAAATATTTAGATACAGTGTAGCTGAAGCCTGCAGGTTGAAAAGTCAGACTTGTGCATGTTATTGACGTTAGGCAACTGTGGTCATGCTGTACGTGCGCATGGCACTAACCTCTTAACCACTGCAGCAGAGGTGCTAGTGACTGTAGCTGAATAGGCAGCCTCTCTGTGGATTATGTGACTGAATTTTGAGGACTTGTTGTATATAGAATACTATCAGCCTCATGTTAAACTTTCTCTCAATATAGTGTGAAATTTAAAGTTGAAAAAACTGTGAATATATTTTAAAACTGAGCAGGTTGGTCCAAAATCTATAAATCTAAGTAATGAGCTTCACATCTCTCTCATCTGCTCTCAGAACTGACCTGTGTCTGTCTCTGTTTGTGTTTCTGTCTTTGTGTCCACTACTCTCTGTCTCTCTCTCTCTCTCTCTCTCTCTCCTTCACTGTCTCCGAGGTATTCCAGAGGGACACTTTAACAAGGGTTGGAAGAGGCCCAGGCCTTCGCATGTCAGACTCTGAACAAGTGCCAGCCCCCTCCCTCCCACTTTCATATTTCTCTCCCTCTCTCCCTGCCTTTCTGTGTCTGTCTCTCACCCCTAGTGCCTGGCCCTCTCAGCGCTATCGCTCCCTCGGTTCCCTCTGAGTCTGCACGGCGTGCCGGCAGGAAACTCGGCCAAGTGGGCTTCCTGAGCGAGCGGGAGAGGAAGTGCAGTAATAAGGCATAAGGAAGGGGGTGTGGGTTTAAAAATAACCCGCCTATATAAGCTGAGGCAGGAGCCCACTCTCTGTCTCAAACTCTCACTCGGAGCTCCAACACTGCTCTGCCTCAGTCAGCTGCTCTCCTCTGCACACACACACACACACACACACACACACACACACACACACACACACACACACACAAACAGCACAGGACGGCTTTCCTGCCGTGCAGAGGAAAGTGGAGAAGTCAAAGCAGGTGTTTCCAAGAAGTTTAACAAAGACATAAACTATGTGCGCTGAGGAGAGCCACTTTATCCCCAAACAGGCTGCAATAACTCTGACGGAGAAAGAGAGTCCCGTCTGTTTCCAATAAGAAATCACAGCTCGAAGGAGAAACACATTAGTCGGATAAGCCTCGGACAATTGATACTTTTCCTCGGCACACTGTAAGCCAGACTGAATTGATTGCACGCTGATATTAGATAGATGAAGATGAAGCCCTGTGTTTTTAAGGCATTTCGGTTGAGCTTTAAGGCTCTGCAGGGTTTAAACAGAGCATCACTGCTTTCAGCATCACACAGAACAGGCTTTGCACTGGGAAAGAACCTTTGTAGAGAATCTGACACACACTTTCAACAGGTTTATACTGATTATTTGCATCAAGCATAACACTAAGCAATTTGTTTGCGAACTGTCTTTCAACATATGTCTTAGTATTATTGTTTTGACCGTACATGAATAATGATGAATGGACTCACTCAGTTAGGACAACAACTAATGATTATTTTCATTATCAGTTCATCTGCCAGTTCTTCTCTTGAAGAACTTCTTACTTACTTACTTCTTACTTGATTAATCCTTTGGTCTTTATAAATTATATACATCATATCATTGTATACTGAATGCATATAAGATAGTCAATGTATAATGACATTAAACAGAGAAGAGCAGCAAATATTAACATTTGTCAAGCTGGAATGAGAGAATGCTTGGAATTTTTGCTTAAAATGATTTTAACAGTCAATTGATAAGCAAGATTTTTGCCAATTCATTCTTTGTCAATCAGCTTATTTAAGGTCTTCACCACTTAAATAACTGAGATCTGGGAACACAATGACATCACTGAAAGTCAAGAGACATGAGCAGTCAGACAATCAGACAACTTGAAAACAAACCTTCAGGTTAGTCAAACATATTTGGAAGATAATACGGAGCCCCCCTGGGATCACGTGGTAGAAATAAAACTTGATGTGTAAATCCGTGCGTGATTTCTAAAGCATGCCCTCGGTTTCACAATCCATGCACACAGATTACATGCTCTCTTCTGTTCTTCAGCAAACGGACCTGCCTTGCACAGACTGCAGTGACCACATCCACCCAGTAAATTCAATTTTATCTAGCTTTAATGGCAGATTTAACAATAGTGAAATCAATTGAATTGATTCAGCTTTGTATGTTTATGTACATATAAAAGATGTGAAACTCCAAAAACACAAAGTTAAATCAATTTAACTGATTTCACTATCGTTAAATCTGCTGTTAAATCTGGATAAAATTGAACTTACTGGGTGGATGTGGTCACCGCAGTCTATGCAAGGCAGTGAGCCAATATGTCACTCTGTGTACCTGTTGACATTACAAATTAGTTCCACTAATTGAGCGTGTTGACAGACAATATGGTCAAATATGTAAATCTGTAAAGGCTAACATCATGACAGGCTATCAATCCAAAAATATGATTTTGGAGGAAGCAGGTATGTACTAGCTGGAGTTATTCCCACTGAGCTGTACCTCACTGAGTATATCTATCGAGACAGGACTGGACTGGTTTACAATCTAAAAAAGGAGCATTTGAGCCCCTCCACTCAAAAATGTGTTTTTATTGTTCCTTGACTGTCATGTTGTTCTCTTCACTGTGTAGAATGATGTGTGTGCAGTTAAGGTTTGTTGTTGAGTTTGTTTTCATTATCTGCTGAAGGAGGAAAGTTTCTCCATGTCACCTTAAATACGTGCTCAGTTGAGCTGGATTTGTGACATCATAACTAGCTTGGAGCCAATCATGGTCCAGTATGCAACTTACACAAGTGTGATGTGGAAAATTGAAGCCCCCAGTGCACATACACTGAGAATGGACTTCTTGTGTCCAGCAGCTAAACTTTTGAAATGATATAAAAATATTTGGATGTTCATAGATTCTGGATTTTTCAGTGAGCTAGAAGGAGATGTCATTTTATTAATTTTTGGTTGAGCTTAATTGTGGAAAACCATATCAGACACAAATTATTATTCTCAGTGGATATATTTATATTTCTTAAAACATGCCTTGTCAGGGAAAGTTCTCAGAGTAGGCAGACAAGTTGATTTAAAAATCTATATAAATATTTGATTCCAGAGTTTGGGCCCCAAATTCATCGATCTGATCTGTCCTAATACCCACAGAGCAGGTGAGCAAGTGTGTCTCATGCTTGAAAAATATAAATGAAAAAGATACAATACAATCTACGGTTTATGACATGTTTAATTCAGCTTGAATATTATTATTCATGCCCGAACACAAAAAATCACTTCATGTCAAAAATCTGTTCTTCTTAATGAGAGCAATAAGAACAATAACGCATCTGAGACAGTCAACATAGATATTACATATCACATGTTTTTATCAGTAAATTAGAGAAAATACATTCCATCCAAATATTTTATCAGACAGAAACCATTCAATATAATATCATGTTGTTTTATGTACCGTAGATCTAAGTTCTTTTAGATAACTATATTTGATGTCTTTATTAATTGTATTAGACCTTCCATCTGCTGATTATGTGTGTTTTTCACTGTTGAAGTTGACCGAAGTGCTGTACAGAACAAAATCAGGCAATAAAAACAGAATGAAAGACTAAAAACAAAACAACCACATAAGATATAGCACAAATCAACAAACATAGTTAAGGCATAGAATAAGAACCCATTTCAAGTGGATCCAAACTCTATAGAATAAAAGTGTGTTTTGAGCCTGCCCGTGGAAGGGGCAGATCTGATAGAGAGGGGGATGCTGTTCCCCCGCTGAGCTTAAGATTTGTTCTTGGGATAGCCAGGAGCCCCAGGTTAGATGACCTGAGAGTCCTGAAGGTGGAATAAGGGATTAAAAGGTCAGAAATATAGGAAGGGGCCTGCCCATTTAGGGCTTTAAAAACAAATAGTAGAACCCTCAAATTGATCCTGGAACTGCACTGGAAGCCAGTGGAGAGAGGCCAGAATAGGGCTAATATGGTATCTAATATGGTTAATCCTTCTTATTTGTTCATTACGTGAAATCAATTTGGGACTGAGTCTCTGTGTCCAGGGAGTAAGGTTTGGACTCATCTAAAGGTCATGTGTTAGCAGCCAGGCCCATCAGCCTTGTTGTACAATGATGTAAATCTCAGTCTAATGATGACATGGTGCCAGATGAGCACATGTGAGAACCTCTGAGGCTTGCACAGAGAAACACCCAGCCAGGACTCACTTCCACATGGAAATCATACATAACTCCATCATGGTGTGACAACTGGCCAAAACACACAGACTCAACCACTCAAATGTATGCATACATTTCATGTAAAATTGAACTTTCAATATGTGGAGTACAACTTTCCACTCTGGCTGAAAGAGCACAAACAACAAACAGCGCACATCCACTGTTTACTGCTCATGTCTCAATTAAAGGATCAGATTGGCTTTTAACAGTGTGAAAAGTAACTGAGAGTGACAGAATAGACAGTGCAGTCCTGCTGTGTGGGTATGTGTTCAATATGTATTCAGTTATAGGATGGACGCAGGTGACTCACAGCATACATGAGCGATTACTGAGCCATGAATCATTGTGTTTGGAGAGGGAGAAGACAGGAGAGACATGATGGAGATGAAAGTGGATGAGTTATTGGAGACATGAGATGAGGCACAGTGGAGGAAATAGAGGAAAAAGACAAACATTCAGCTGAGAGCAGAGTTCCAGAGCTGGAGAGCTGCTGCTTTTCATCTGGTGAACAACTGTTACAGCATGCTGAAGCATGCTATCATTATCAAAGTGATAACAGAGGCAGAGCGCTGGCTGCATTAGTGACTTCTAGATGATATGAACGAGCCCTAGTAATGAAAACTGTGACATATAGACCAGGACTTTCTCTGTGCTCAGTCAGCATCAGGCCCCTGACACAGTTACAATACTGCCACTGCTGGCAAGGACAGAAAGACAAAATCTGGAGGGTAATAATTATTCATCTGCATTTCTGGTTACAGATTTAAATCTTGAAGATGAGTTTTTGCCTTGTTCAGGCAAAGGTTTAAAATGAAAATGTGACATCAACATCAGCACATCACTCTGGTGAGGCAAGTAAAGTTTATTTAAAGAACACATTAAAAACAATTGGAGTTGACCAAAGTGCTGTGCAAATTACAATAAAAGGCACAATAGTAGAGATAAAATTACATCAGGCACTAATAAAAGACAACAATGAAAGGCAATGATAAAATACAAGGCAATATCAATATAAATATCATGTAGTGCAAATGCTAGTCCAAGTGCTGGTCATCTCATGTCTGGACGACAGCAACTCACTCCTGGTTGGACTACTAGCATGCATTGTTAAACCTCTGCAGAGGATTCAGAACGCAGCAGCTTGTCTTGTGTTCAACCAACCTAAACAAGCTCATGTCACACCTCTGTTCGTCTCCCTCCACTGGCTCCTGGTGTCATTTTGCATCAAGTTCAAAGCTTTGATGATGGCTTTTAAGGCGACCAACGGAAAGGCACCCTCCCACACTGTCACTCATCAGGCCATATGTCCCTCCCGTCCACTCCAGTCTGCAAACGAAGGTCTGTAAATACCATCACTGCCTGATACGAAATCATGATCCAGACTCTTCTCATTTGTGCTTCCACAATGGTGGAATAAGCTACCCAGCTTCACATGGTCTGCTGACTCCCATGGTGCATTCAAGACACACCTGAAAACACAGCCCCACCACAAACACTTTAACACTTGAGCCCCATTTAACCTTTTAGTACTTCGGTGATTTTTGCACTATTTTCTTGTTGTGTATGGTATTTCTTATTTCTTATTATTTCAAACCTACCAAGTCACCTACTTGAGAATTTGTACCACAGCTCTTTCTGAGTCACTGTCCTCTAATGATTGTTTTGCCTCACTTGTAAGTCGCTTTGAACAAATGACAAAATGTAATGTAAAATGTAAATATAATAAAACACAATGGAAATTGTAACATAAATTTATAAATAAATAAAAGATTATAATAATAAAGTACTAAAGCCATTAATAGCCCCCAAAGGCCATTGAAACAAGTCTTGAGTTTTTCCTTAAAATTGCCAAGGGAGTGGGAACACTTATCTGAAACTATTCCAAACCTTTGGGGCATCCCTGCAAAGTCATGCTCTCCCTTACCCACTAGCCTCAATCATGGAACAGTTAAAAGCAATTGATCTGAGGATCTAAGAGGCCTAGAGTTGGAGTGGTGGCAGAGAAGTTCAGAAATGTACTGAGGTGCTAACTGTATCAATTTAAAAACAGATAAAAGAACCTTGAACTTAGTCCTGTATTTGACAGATGGCCAGTGCAAGGATGCTAGTATGAGTGTAATGCTGTATCTCTTTCTGGTACCAGTTAGGAGTCTCGCTGCAACATTCTGCACTAGCTGCATGCAAGGCAGAGAAGACACAGAGGACTGGCCAACACCCAGGTACAGTGAATTACAATAGTCCAGCCTTAAGGAAATGAAAGCAGTGGTAACCGATTTCAGGTCATTGAAAGAGAGGAAGGACTTAACTTTGGTAATATTCTGCAGCTGAAAGTAGCAACCTTTCACAAAAGTGTTTATCTGTTTTTCGATTTTTAATGCTGAGTCAAAGATGACACCAAGATTTCTGGCATGGGCATGAAGATTAGAGGTCAGAGGCCCTGAGTGGCTAGCTATACCCCCTGTGGTGTTGAGGGGACCAAAAACAATCACTTCTGTCTTGTTATCATCCAGCTGAAGACAGTTTTTTGCCATCCAGTGTTACACATCCTGGAGGCTGTCACGGAGGGACTTATCTGAATTGGTATCCCCCAGATTAAATGGAAGGTATAATTGACTATTGTCAGCATAACAATAAAAAGAGACATTGTGCTTACGGGAGACAGAACCTAAAGGGAGCATAAACAAGGCAAATAAAATGGGCCCTAAAAGGGAACCTCAGCATTTTGCACAAGTGATTGAGGCAGATGAGGAGAAGAGGCTCCCAGTCTTTATAGAGAAAGTCCTGTCTGTTAGGTAGACTTCAGTTTTACACAAATCATGTCAAAAGATTATCTCCGAATTCATTTGAAAGTAAACACAGATCATTTGCTTATCCAGCCCCATAAGTAGATCCCTATACAATCAGATATAGTACACCAACTAATTCTGGGTGCTACTGTCTGTGTTCACTGTAGGTTTGTCAGATCTCTACAAGGAAGGACTACAAAGTCAGCATGATCTATAGTCAGAATGGCCAAAAGTCAGACTAAGACTCAGATTGAAATATATCAGAATTTTCCTACAATCCAATTTTAGGACAAAAGTAAAAATTTAGGCTAATCTATAGTCAAAAAACATAATGATCCAAATAAACCAATGTACAAAATAAAAGCCCTTATTTGTTAGAAAAACTAGCAATCACTCATGATATCACTAAACAGTAAAACAAAAGTTTAGAAAAAATGAAAGAAAAACATAAGGCAACTGCTTTTCACACCAAACTGGCTTCATAATGTCTTTAAAGTGACATTTAATCCTAACACATAGAATTTTTTATCCAAGTTGTCTTGTGATATACAGAAGCAACTTGGACTGAGTTACTGAAATAGGCCTACTCTGTTGGAGACACACACACATTTGTCTAGGATTTATTTGGCCTAGCTTAGCGGGCTAAGAGACTGCAGATGGAAAGGGTTTCCCTTGGTCAACAGTGAAACATGTGCCCATATGGATCCATCTCTGTACTGGATGCACAAAAGCCTCCAGGAGCAGTGCTAGGCTATTTTGAGGTAGCAGCCACAGTCAGGATTTTAACCAGAGACCAAGAATCTTTTTTTTCCCATAGGCCTATACATCCATTACAAAAGAAACAGCAGTAACACTGAGGGACCATTAGGTCCAATACACATTCAAAAGCCACCAAGATATTATCTTTATCAATTGCTTAATACATCCATGGACAGACAGTTATGACTCCAGGTAAGACAGAACAAGGATTTCCAAAAGTGTTGGAGAGTTCTGTGAACATATGACAGTGGTTCCTCCAGTCTGATAAAAGCTGAGCAACGTCAGCCCACTTATGGCTGTTACTGAAAAGTTTGACTGTGAGGCTGTTTGTTACGGTAAGGCAGAGTGAATGTATCACTGGGTCAAAAAGTGATGTTTGAATCATCCGTGTTGCAGAACGGTCAAGACAATACTGGGAACACATGCTGAAATCACTCTGAGGCCTCAGCTATCATCATAAAATAATATTACTCACTATGGGTACTGCTATGTGAACCACTGTCACTGGTAATATGAAACCGTGAGTACTTTGTGGATTCAGTTCCCATATGATGGCAGAGAGCTTGGCAAAAAAACACAACTTCTGATGCTACACACAGTATCAGCAACTAAATGAATTTGGAATTGAAAACCACAGGAGTAAAAAGGTCAGTGCAACCAGTCAGTTGTTCTGTCATACTGATTACCACACATCAGAAGTATTTGGATGCACACACTTTACTAATACACATACTCGGACAGTATCATCCTGGAAAAGAATGCTGCTCAGTGTGCATAATGCTCCTTATCCTCGCTCAGCATGAGGAGACTGGGTCAATATATTTAATCTTTCTCATTACATCCATGTTCTCAAAGTTATTAAACTGCAATCTATTGCATCCTACTACCTCATTATGAACCATTCCATGAACTGAAACAATGACATTAAAACCCCAAATGAGATCCACTCTATAGGTTGTAACATTCATTGAAAAACTTGACCTTCATAGATCACTAATAATCACTAAACATCAAGACAACCAACCCATGCTGACAGTTTCAGTTTTATTTGTCCTGGCTTGTGTGAAGTGTGAATTGGTATTGGTGCACTACCAACACCTTTTCACATGTGAAAATCACTTGTGTGTACATCATGTGAATTTATCATATGATGCAATGTCATAAAACCACATTTGTATATGTAAATCTTTGAAGAGGTCAAAACTCCAGCAATACTTGCAGTATAAACAATAACTTTATTTTGAGACCAACACATTTCGACTTGTGACCTCCATCACACCCTGACAAGTATTGCTGGATATATGACCTCATCAGACTATTTCACTTCTCCATGCACCTTGAAAATAGTTGTGCCAAAATTCCCTACATAAAGTAAATCTTTCACAATATGTTAAACATGGTTTAGATATGATATATATGATTGATTTGGGAGTTTGTCGTATTCACAGCTTTAAAAATTACATTCAAATTATAATCCACAGACCTAAATAGAAGTAATTTTACTACTTTCTACTGAAAAAATAGTTGCTATGGAAACTGTGCCCAGATGAATTTGGGTGAATTGACCCTTTAAAAAGTCAGCATCTTCTTGGTTTGTTTCATTGATTCATTTTTTTATGATTATGTGTAATATTAACTTGCATGCAGTGTGGTTTGAATGTCTGCAAAGGAAGTACACTCTTGTAAATACTAAATGTGTGTACAGAGACACACCAAATAACCAACGGCTGTCAGGCCTCCAAAAACATTGGCTGACTATCAAAGTCATTCAGCCTTTAATTGACATTCAAAATCTGTTTTCACCAGAGGGCAAACGACTGTAAAAGTACAGTATTATATACAACACACCCGCTCTTACTGTGTATCAGCTGCCAATTGGCTGTACATCTGCTATTATTAACAAAGGAGAAGCTCCAACACAGGCAAACAGGTAGTGCAGAGTGCTAATAGAAATGAATGACATCTGTCTTTTCTCTTCAGTGGATTATTAAAGTATTTAGTGAAGCTATTCACACACTGCAGAAACATGCTGCATGTCAGCAGGATGGTAGACTTAGATTTACTTTTGAAGGGAAAGACAGATAACGTAAAAGACATTCAGTGAGAGATCTGCAGGTCAGATGAGGTAAATACTTTCTTCCCTACAGGTTTATTTCCATGGCATGTGAACTGGAATGATGATTGTTGCATCAGTAACACCCTGTATGATAAGTGGGTACTTACTTTCCCTACCTCAACATTTACATGCAGCATACCCCTATATAATTTTGTGTTTCTCTAACTTACCATAAATGAAGGGGCCAGTGGGGGCCCATAGTTCCTTTTTGCCCTGGGGCCCCCTAGCAGGTTAATCCAGTCATGGGGGAGAAAATCAGAACAGCTTAAAGCAGTACAAACAAACCGGACAGTAACAGGGGTTGTTATGTGAAATGAGTGCTTTTAATAGAGTATATTTTCCTTTACTTAGGTAACATTTTCAGTGCATGAATTATACTTTTTTTATTTATCAAATCACAAAAAAAGCATAATATAATGTCAGTTTTGTCATTTTTTCCAATTTACTGAGTACCAGCTTCTAATTTGTTTCAGCAACACTCTGATATGGTTTGATATTTTTGGCCACTGGAGCAGTTGAGGTTACCTCCCTTCATCGTTGTGGGCACAGTAAAAGAAATCTGTCATTATGTTCAGATTGGAATCAGTAACTTTCTGTTTACAAATCCCATGCTGCCATGCGTTAAGAGTACACATTTATGAATGATGGGTTGGAGGGGGGTGCATTGATCTTGTTCTCTCTATTGATAACAGTGTGCATATCGGACAGCCGCCTTATTGATACCTGAATATCTTCACTGTGCGGTGTGAAGTGAAGGGAGAAAAGCTGAGACTCAGCTGGCTCCTGGTGGCTGAAGCCTGCAGCAGAAAATACATCCTGTGCTGGTTGTTCAGCTGCGGAGGAACGGATAAATGGGGAGGTTTTGTGGAGAAACTGTTCCTTAACTTTGGAGTCTACCCTGAGCGGAGGCACGCATAGGCTCTCAGTAGGCTACCTCTTCATGTTCTGACAGAAACAGAATTCCTCTGTCTGACAAAGAGACAAAAAGATGGTTCATATTTAAGGGACAGCATTTGTACATACCAACAAGATTGCTTGTTGTCATGTGCCCAGCTACACTGTAAATAAATAAATGAAGCCAACCACATTAGAACACGATAATTGTCGGAAATAATGCTGCATTATCTGTGCGCGTAAAAGCGCACCGTACCCAAATGCGTAATACGCATGGCACCTGCAGCATCTCTCTTCCTCTTTGTGTGAAGCCTGTGTGCCCTTTAGTATCGTTTTCGTTGCACTTTTTCTACCGCGTGTTAATTGCTTATTATGTCTTAGTGGTGCTGGTTTAGGGGCGGTCTCTCCCTCTCTGCCCTGCCAGTTGTTGGATAGGTTTGGCGGAGGGGCGTGACTCCTTTTCCCAGAGAAGGTTAAGTAGCTGCCCGCAGCGGAGGAGTGAGAGCATTCCGCACCAGTCCTCCTCTGTCTCTTCCACAAGCCCTCTGTCTCTGACTCGCGGGGAAACTCGGACTTTTATACCGAGGCTAAATTTAGGGGGGCTGGCCGGTGCGCAGCGTCCTCATCCTGGACGCGCTTCCTTCCTCCAGCCTCGCATTGGTCCGATTTGTTCAGCGAACAATATTTATAAGAAAAGCAGCTCCTTCCAGGCGCACAGCTGCACATGAGTGAAGAGCAACAGCTCATCGGACGGCAGAAGAAGCGACGCGCTCTGTAGCTTTTTCTGGAGACTCAGTGGACTCTAGTGATTTCCTTTAAAACTGAGAAAGTGTCTATTCTATTTAGGGAAGTTTTTTCTACTTTTTGTAACGCATGGAAATGGCCTTGAGTGGGACCATTTTACCATCAATCTCTACATTTGCCAACCATAAGGAGAAATGTTGGGAAGATGTAAGTAGCACTGTTTTGCGCTTGTTTTGTACACAGATAGAGTGGGATGTTTTGATTTTATCACATAATTTCATGCATTTTGCTGGTATCAGTCTGTCTTATCAGAACTTGGGCTGAGTGTCTGCTGGAAATGTTTTACAAAATTTTAAATTTGGGAGTTTGTAAAATTGTGGCTAAATTGTGTTGTTTACTGTTACGAATTGTTTCAGTGGCTTGGTAATATTCAGCCCTCTCTCTGCCCATTTTTGCGCTGTGTTCCAAATATTTATCTGGGTGGATTATTCTAATAAGTTGTTTGAAAGTGCTGTGAAAAAAATCTAAGTTTTGAATTTTGAAGCAAACTAATTCTCCTTTCTCGTCCGCGCTCCAGAGGTGGAAGGGCAACATGGGCAGCATTGTGCCCGACATTGACAGCAGCTGCCTGGGCAGAAAAGACGAAGAGGACTTGGATAAGTTCTTGGATCTTGAGTTTATTCTTGCCAACACCACCGGCTCCGACAGCGCGCCAGCCTCCGGGACGGGGGCTGAGTCCTACCGGCCCCAGGAGTCCGGGGCGCCCGTGTATCACCAGCAGCAACAGCAGCCGGCCAATTACACCTCTGTCCAAGACATGAACAGCCCTCCGCCGCCCTACAACAGTCTGATGGCGGAGCTTCTTCGCTCTGACATGGATACCAGCTTCCTCCCTGGGAACAGCCCCAACATCCAAGGCAGATTCTTGATCAGCTCCTCGCCTTTCCAGACCACTCAGGAATTATTCCCCGAGCATCCGAGCATCAAAGTGGAGCCCGCCTCCATGGACACGTACGGACCTGTCATGGGTCTGGTTCCTCAGAGCTGCACCAAAATCAAGCATGAGGGGAACGTCTCCTGTATGATGTCATACGAGCAGCAGCCGCGGCTGGCCAACTCCCCGCAGGCCGCGGTGGGCAGCATGACGCCGCCGCTCAGCCCGGACGACCTGATGAGCTCCGAGTGCCACCAGCCCCAGATGTGCAACTCCACCTCGCTGACGTTCCCGCAGAGCTTCCACCCACACCACCGCAGCGCGGCCGCGGGATTTCCTCACCCGCACCCTGGGATTCAGCTCCCTTTCCCCGGGGCGCACCATCATCACCAGTTCCCCGGCATGTTTGGAGACGACGCGGCCATGGGCATGCAGCAGCAGCCGGCGGCCGGCCAGCGGGTCCTGCTCACCCCACCGTCTTCACCGCTGGAAATGATGGACACCAAGCCAAAGAGGGGTCGCCGGTCCTGGCCGAGAAAACGCACAGCGACACACACCTGCACTTTCGCCGGATGTGGGAAGACCTACACCAAGAGCTCCCACCTGAAGGCGCACCTCAGGACACACACAGGTAAGTTGTGCACACGAATGTGGTGCACCTGTATTTATTTATCGTCTCCTCATGACCTGGCTTCAAACTATGACGCTGCTCACGGTTGTGTTTTTTGTCTTGCAGGAGAGAAACCATACCACTGCAGTTGGGAAGGTTGCGGCTGGAAGTTCGCTCGTTCCGACGAGCTCACGCGTCACTTCCGGAAGCACACCGGACACCGGCCGTTCCAGTGCCACCTGTGTGAACGCGCTTTCTCCCGGTCTGACCATCTGGCCCTGCACATGAAAAGGCACATGTGAGGAAAGTCCCGAGGGACAAAAAGACAGAAGACAAGGACTTCTATGCACCGCATCAGCCTGATAAAAGAACTATAATAATCCTATGATCAGCTATAGAAGAATGCTATGCAAATATATCACAGCCATAAATGCCTATAGGAATATTAATAGTGGTACCACTGCAGGATCAACCACAATACAGTATGATGAGGCCACTATTGACTACACTGTAATACCTACAGGTATATTATGGGAATATTATGGTGATTTTTCATTGGGGCAAAAGGAGCATCCACATGAGATGCTCTCTTATATTTGTAAAAGAAATTATTTAATGTTATTTTCTGAAATGAGAGAAATGACAAACAAACATGACCACAAACAACAAGCAAAAACACAACAAATATGACAGAAACAGATGAGCTCTGTTCAGACTAAAGCCTTTTTAAAAAAAAAAAACTTTGTAGCTGGTACTACTTTTTGTATGGAATGCTGTTTATATAGACAACAAAAATAAAAGGAACATTCCACTCAACATGTCAGGCACATGCCACTGAAGCAACTGGAAGCAGACAATCCTTTGAAGAGCAATGATCTTTTTTTTTGTATTTTCACCATTAGTGCCTTTTATAACATTTTATTACACATCTTACGAGTGCCATATTCTCCACTGGCTAAAGACAATCAAAGTTTGATTCTGTGTGTTATATTGTAAGTGTAAACAGCAAGTGAAATAAGCTTTGAGACAATGTTTTTTTTTCTAAAACTGCCATTCATTCTGTCCTCTTTTAAGGCTTGAATTGAATATTGTGTCTGTGAGTCTGTCTGTTGTCTACTAGAAGTTAAAGTCAGGGTCTTACAGTAGGAAGTCTCACAGAAGTGCATGCTATCTCAATGCCACCTGATTGACAAAGGGCTACACAGTCTTTGGCAATAAGACTTATTTGTTTGTGTCTTGAAGAAATGTACTACCTTGTAAATAGAAACTTTTTTATATAATGTAAATAGTTTATTTTAATGTACATATTAAACTAAGTGAACAACATGATTTCTGAGTCTTGAGTGTAATTGTCAAAGATCTGGAGAGAGAGTTGAGAACATATTACATGGTATGATACTATTGATCTTAATTTATCCTGAAGGTTGTGGTTTAAAAGTAGCAGTTCAGATTTGGCTTGTGACTCTCTAAAACAGTGGTTCCAAACCTGGAGATCGGGAGCCCTTATGAGGTCACAAGACAAATCTGAGGGGTTGGAAGCTGATTAATAACATACAATAGCTAGAAAGAAGACACAAAATTCTGTGAAATTCTCCTGACATTCCTGAAAGCTTTTTTTCTGAAATACTGGAGAGTTTTAATTCTTCATAACTGAAAACTATTAAAATGAAACAACTTGAGGAGGGAAAATAACAACAGACATATGCAACCTGTAACAAGGGGCTGTGAGTAGGTATTGATTTGCTATAAGGTAACAAGCCGAAAAGGTTGGGAACATTGGCCCTGTGTTACCCGCCAAGGGGGTCCTGACACCCAGGTTGAAAACCACTGGTTCAGATGGTTAGGGAATTTTACTTCGAACTCCAAAGACACCAAAAATGTCGGGGAAAATTTGGGGGTAATATATATAAAATGATGCACAATGTATGTAGAATATTTGTAATTTCATCCTGAAGTTCATGGCTCAGAGGTTTAGCAACAGGTGAATGATCCTCAGAAGCTGGTCCCAGCCAGGTCAGAACCCTGGGCTCCCAGTCTGCAGCATCAGACCAATGCTTCCCAGCTGGGACACAGCGGCTGCCAGAGCACTGTGGCAGTTGCCTATAAATACAAACATTACATTGACATAATTACAGAGGCTGGATATAGATAGAGGCTGCATAGGGGCATAGGGGCGAACCACAAGGGAAAAAAAGAAAAGAGAGAAAAATCTGCATGTATGGCAAGTGTTTTCAGGCTCTTTGCAGCGATGAATGGTGGGAAATAGACTTTTATTTCTCTTTTATTCTAAGAGATGACATGGAACACTCCTAGAAGGCAGGTGTTTAGATGACAAAGATAAGATCATGGCTGTGGGTTGAATCACTGTTGTGTTACATCAGTAATCAGTCATAAAGAGCCACAATATGGCAGTTCATTTACATGAAAATGTTACGTCATGGTCCGTTGAAGCATGGCGGAGGTGAGTGAGGGGGAAGATAGAAAGACTTTGATTAGCTAACTGCACTGCAGCACAGTAAAGCTGTCTGTCACGTCTGAATGAAGCTGTGAGGTAACGATAATGATGTAGGCTACTTTGTAAGGGTATGTGAGAACATAGAGGGAAGGAGAAAGTTTTCTTTTGTCAGACCATCTCACAACATTTGAAACCACCTTTCTCAAGGTGTCCAGCATCCCACTCAGCCAGTCTGACATCCATAGCCACCTGATGCAGTGATGGGCCAGGTGTGTGGAAGTGGGCCTCTTTTTTATTCTTCACACAACTACTTCTGTCACTTTTTATGTGTACAAACAAGCACACAGTAGGGGAGACTATCTGAAATGATGCTCATTTTCAGGCATACTGAGGCCGTAAAGGTGCTGAGGGGTAAATAATTGAAAGCTCTACCTACTGTTACATCATTTTAGCCTGGTTTTAACAGGATTTGACTGATATTTTTAGGTTAAACCAGCTGATAGCACTGTGGCTTTAAATCATACATCTGGTTTCATGCAATGTGGGTCTTATTTTTGTAGTTTTAGCCATTATTTCTCTTTTAATACCAACATTCTACTCACCAAGTTAGTAGTTGAGATCACTAAAAAGGATTTCCAATGAGCCGACAAAAAGGAGTAGTCAGGCTATTAGACAGGTTGGAAACAAAGCTCCAGGTCTGACAAACCTCCTTGGAAGAGAAAATAAAGGTTAACAGTAAAATTATTACCCAAACTGTCTGTTGAAAATCAATCACATTACCATTCAACTATAACATAAATATAAATGTTCAAAACTATTGTTGTTATGAAGCACAGTTCTTTAACTGTATATTTGACCCTTACCAGATAGTGAACAAATATCCGATGTAGTTTATGTGTAATGACTTACAAACACAGAGATGATAGCTTCGCATGAAACTTTCACACTTGCACTGGTGCAGCCATCAAAAGGCATACGTCTATTTTTAGTTGTGAAAGGCCACACATGTTGGTGTCATCTCCAGGATGGCCTTGTGCCAACCCTGAGAAAAGAGGAACCCCCACATCTATCATTAGTACATTTACTCAAGTGAAAAATCATACATTTTCATTTCACTTTTTCAGCTGGGTGCAGGAGGGTGGCTGCTGCTGTAGACCGTGGGAAGCTCTGACCTGAGGAGGTCAGATGGTTTACATGTTGGTTTTTGCGTTCTCTCGGATGTGTAGCCGTGTGTGTGTGTGTGTGAGAGAGAGAGTCAAACAACTCTAGAGGATGCAGGCAGGTCAGAGGATAGCTCATAAAGACTCCTGTCTGTCTTCTGCAGTGACCTCCTGTTGTGTGCCCACGCATCCTTTAAACAAAAACTTCTTTTCAATTCTAGTGGAGATCTCAAAGTCAGGCCACATTTTGGGGGAATTTGTATCAAATGATGGACAAGACATCTGTCTAGAATATTTCCATTTGATTGGGGTGCAGCTGTCAATCAGTGAAGTTTTGGAATGAGCAGATACAGATGTGTATATGGAATTATCTCTCTAACTATAAAGGTTCAATTCATCCAGATGATAAAAAAAAAACAACAAACAAACAAATTCTCTCACTTAATTTGAATGCTATCTATCCATGCAGATAGTTTCAGTCTTATTTGTTTGGGTTTTGAGATATCCGTCTCTGAGGTTTCTGCCTCAGCACCAATACAATGTGAGGTGAAAGAAATTCCTTTTGTTTCATTTTAGAAATACAGAGGTCATGAGTTCATTTCACCCATCACAGCTCCACCCACCGGAGGCATTTTTGAAAAGTGACAAAACAACTATACCAGCTTATATTGTCAGTGTTGTTTCAAAGACTTCTCTGCACTGAGAAGTGTGTATTCTGGCAGAAAATACCAAATCTTTTTTATTTTGATTCCATTTAAAATGAATTAGTCTAAAAACAGTGGGGAAAAAAGAAAGAAAGAAATAAAGAAAAAAAGGGTCTAAAAAATCAGAACCAGCTTAAAAAAAATCTTACATGTGTAATTGTAGATGGCAAACTCATCCTCATGTCATACAGCTGACTCCCTCTCCTCTGGTGCCTTTCACATAACCTGGCCCACTCCATCACCGTTCTCCAGTTAAGTTCACATGATTGAGGCACAAAAACAGGTTGAGAGGCTTTTATTTGATTCCCTGATCACACATGAACCATTCTACACATGCATGTCCAGTGAGGGCTGCACTGCCACTCAGCTGCAGAGCTGTTTCACACACACACACATCATAAACATGGGATGTTGCTGCACTAAGTGTTCTGCGTATTCCAATGCAAGAGGCGACTTTTCTCACTGATTGTCCCTCCTACCTTGCTGTCCAAGGCTAACACCTTCAGTCCAGAGTTAGGAAGAGGCTGTAAACATGCTCACAGGCTCTTGTGCAACAGTTTATCTCAGAGGAACTTCCCAGGCAGAGTATTTAACAGCTTATTCTCCTCCAATTCCATCATAACATCCTCATAAAACAATAATATGTGGAGAAAACTGATACCAGAGAGTGGAGATTAGCAGTGCTTTCCCTGAGAGTGTTCCTGTCAGTTAGGTCAAAAGCCACTGTGGTAGAAATTAAACTTTACCACAAAATTTGCATTTGGAATCAAAAACTGCAATATTTTTCAAGGCTTTTGAAGGCTTAATCTGATCTCCCTTCGGTCACATGTTTGAGATGACATCTTGCTTATTATAGTGAGCAGAGACTAAAACAGATTCAATAATACTGCAATCTTTCGGAGCTTCCAGTGTAGCCGGCGGATATTC